>NW_026728044.1:5000-62500 GCF_030684315.1 Stegostoma tigrinum | reverse complement strand
TTAAAAGATTGTCATTTAGAGGGTCTAAGAAGTGGTGTTTCAGATCAGTCAGAGGGTCTATACTGAGGCATTTCAGATCAGTCAGAGGGTGCCTCATTTTAATGCAGTAAGACTTGACAGAATGCCTCATTGTCAGAGGGTCAGAACCAAGTCAGTGCCTCATTATCAGACACAGTCCAAAGAGAGGGCCTTGATGTCAGTAGATCTGTTATAAGGCGAGACCTCATTGAAGGATCATTCTTGAGTGTGTGCCACATTGTTCGTGGGTCAGTACGGAAGGAGTGCCTCAAAACTGGGGAGAGCCACGTAATTAGAGATTTGGTGCTGAGGTCAGTGCCTCATTGTTACAGGGTTAGTTCTGAGGCAGGCTCACATTGCTAGAGGGTTAGTTCTGAGTGAGTATATTAGTTGCACACAGTAAATACTGAGTCAGTACCTCAATGCATTGGGTTCAGAGTTGATGGAGTACAACATGATCAGAAGTTCAGTCCTGAACGATTGCAGCTCTGTCAGAGGGTCAGAACTGAGGGGGCAGTGCTTTACTGTCAGCGGATCAGTTCTGACACAGTACCTCATTGCTGGATGGTCAGATCTGAATGAGTACCACATTGTCAGAAGGTCAGTACTCAGTCAGTGCCTCAAACAGAGAGTACCCATGCAAATAAGCAGTAAAAACACCCATGTAAATTAAATCTTAAAACACAGATGCTCCTGCAAACAAACGCTAAAACAGAGAGCCTCCTGGAAATAAACCCAAAAACACAGAATGCTCTGCAAATAAACTCAAAAACACAGATGGGACTGTCAATAAACCATAAGACGCGGAGCTCATTGTTTCAGGGTTTTTTTTAAACAAAGACCCAACCGCAACAAAATCATGAAATGAAAATCCTCCTGTAAATAAATGCTAAAACCTAGAGCTCACTGGAAATAAATCCTAAACTACACTGCTCACTGTAAATAAACCCTAAAGCAGAGAGCCTTCTGCAAATAAACCTTAGAATACAGCCTTTTCATGTAAACCTTAAATCACACAGCTCTTTGTAAATAACCCTAAAACACAGGCCTCATTGTAAATAAACCCGAAAACAGAGACCCCCCACCCCGCCAGTGTAGAAGCACTGCAACACAGAGCCCCCTGAAAAGAAGCCATAAAGCACAGATCTACCCTGTAAATTCAGTCAAAAACATACAGGACACTGTAAAACACAGAGCCCCCTACAATTGTACACTCAAATACTCAGACCCCTTTAAAATGAACTCGAACACACATCCCCCAGGAAGTAGAAAGGAAAAGACACGGCTCAATAAAGCCGAAAACACAGCGCACCTCTTCATGCACCCGAACACTGAGCCGACCTGTAAACTATCTGTAAGACAGGGCCCTTCACAAACAAACCCTAAAAGACAGAGCTCGCGATAAATAAAGAGCGCCCTGTAAATAAACCCTAAAACACTGAGTAAAAACCCAAAGAACTGCGGATGTTGCAAAGCAGAAAACAAATACAAAGATGCTGCAAAAGCTCAGCAGGTCTGGCAGCATTTGTCAGCTGAAAAACAGAGCGAACCGGTTCCGGTTCGGTGACCCTTCCACAGAACCTCCCTCAGTTCTGCTGGGCTTTTCCAGAAACTTTGTTTTTGTTCCTGATTTGCAGCATCCGCAGTTATTTCAGTTTTCAATTCACCAGGCAGTCAGTAACATCAAATGGTTGTGTATCACATATTTCCCAGTCAGACTCAAACACGCCAAACTCGTTCGCTCACGTGGTCTGAGAGAACAAGGTGTCGAGCCGGATGAACACAGCAGGCCAAGCAGCAGTAAGGCTGACGGTTCGGGCCTAGACCCTTCTTCAGAAAAGTGGTCACTTGTTAATCTTGTAACCTTTGCCCCTGAATATCCAGTGGTCTGCCCTGTTTACTCATATCGGTTAGCACTTAACAAGGCTTCCGGAGGCTGGCTGGTGTGTCTTTAGTGATACAGGGCCAATCGCCTTCAAATATCCTTTTGTGTGGTTTTTGTGTGACATTATATCATAAGCCTCTTTACTGTTGCACTAAAGGTCCTCTTTACCGAAGTACCCACAGCGCTCCATGTGACCACTATCGCGCTCTCATTCATTCATAACTTTACTGACCACTCACTAGGGTCCTCTGTTTACTGTTACGCATTTCATTCATTCATTCATAAAATTGCGATCTTGCCATACTTTTCACTAATAAAGGGAGACTATAAATTAAAATGTTCCTTCCACGCATTACTGCCTTTTCACAGTTTGAATTCGTGTTGCTGACAGTGTCCAAACCTGTGTCTACATCAGAGTCAATCCCTGACTATGTGTTAATTTTCTAATCTATTCAGAACAATATCTTCCCATCCATCGTGTCACCCGAAACTATGAATAATTACAATATTAATCAGCCCTCAACAAACGTCTCCCAGGACTTGAATTGCTGGCGGGACATCAAACAAGTTTCTGCTTTACCACGTCTCTGTTAGATACATATTGAATAGGGCCCGCGATCACTTTCAGAAAGTTCCTACTCTCTCTCAAAACAGCTCTTCCGTGAAATTGAGCGAGAAGAATGAGAAGGTCGGCAATAGTGAAATCTCAAGTCCCGGCCGCGGTAATCAGGCCACTGACCTTTCTGCTGTCATCAACTGATTGTCAGCCCAGTCAAATCACATCGGGTTGATAATCTTTCTGGTGTCGTCTAATTTTAAAAAAATAAAAAGGATCCACACCAGTCATTGCCCTATTTCAAATACCTCAGTCCTGTCCCTGTAATAGCCCTCAATCCTGACCCGATTGGCCGTCAGACAACACTGCACGTCTACGGTACTGACCCTCTGACCATGAGGTACTCTCACAATGAGATGTTATTGTATAACATCCCATTGATTTCTATACTTCTACAAATTAAAGTCTTTTATCTGCCTACGCACAGGGATGCAGGCACTGCCCTGAAGCTTCCTGCCCAGCTGGGAATTCAGTGTAAAACTTTTGTAACTCTTTGTCTTCCCACACATCGGTATGCAGACACTGTCTTAAGCTTCCTGACTGAATACAATTAGAATTAAACTGTGCCAAATAGGGTTCGGTGGGGAACATTTGTAAAGGTGTGAAACTTCTAAAGCATGCAATTTCTGTCGCTGACAAAGGGGCCAGGGCACTGAATTTGTGATTTCAAGTTGCCAGTGTGTCTGGCTCGAACAATCTGTCCGGATAACAACTTGAAATCGCCTCATGCCATCAGCAGCCACTTCAAAAGCAATCGATACTATATCCTGTGAAATGGGAACTGCAGATGCTGGAGAATCCAAGATAATAAAATGCGAGTCTGGACGAACACAGCATCCTGAGATGTGCTGTGTTCATCCAGCCTCACATTTTATTATCTTCGGGACGATATCCTGGTCTTTTATGTTCTTGATATAATAATTGTTCGGTATCCTGTCTTTGTCTGTTGTAGTAATTGTTTTATGTATCATGTCATTGTAAAATGTGTAATTATTTTATGTATCATGTATTTTGGAAAGTATGAAGAGCGGGGACTGTCCGCTGCTCGGGGAGAATTACCTGCGAGACTCTGCGCTCTGGGCCGGGTTAAGTACTGTGATTCTCCACAGCTTGTACTTGCTTGGTAATAAAAGGATTCGTGTTTTCCTAAACAGGTCAGTGTCTTGATATTGCAACAAATCCGTGAGGGTCTCCGAAAACGAACATGACAACAGTACTGATTCGCTGACAGTGAGGTCCTCCATCAGTACTGACCCTCTGACAATGAAGTGCTCCCTCAGTACTTCACCATCGGCCTAACCCGAACCAGAACAGGAAAGAGCCGAAGGGGCCAAATTGTGGGTACGCACCCTTAAATGGAAGGAGAGGGACACCTTCTTCCCCCTCTCCCCCAACCCGACCTACACCCCCACCCCCACACCCTATCCCATCCCCCATCCCAAAACCCTCTTCACACTCCCCCTCTACTTTTTATTCTCAAGAGGAATCCAAAATTAGTGGTGTGCACCCATAATCCCTATTTCTGTGGGGTGCCAGATAACCCCCAGATTAGGGTTGCGCCAAAATAAATGCAGCCTCTGGCACCCTCTCGCCGTGCCCCCCCCCCCCCCCCACCCCGCAACCTGACGTTTATGATAAGGGGATGGGTGCCTTCCGCCTTTAAAGGATTGGTTTGTAGGGAGAGCGGAGATGGGGAACCGATGCTGCCTTTCGGGGACCGAGCCGGCAGATCGCAGCAAAGATGAGCACCACCACGGGCCGGCCGCCAGGGGGCTGCCGTCACAAGAAACATCGCATGGGCCCAAGCTGTGCCTGCCTTTTTGTAGGTTGCATGGAACAGTCCCTCTTCCGTAGTTACACTGGCCCGAAACCCACCTCTTCCTCAATAACATTAACGACTGTGTCGGCGCCGCCTCGTGCTCCCGCCAGGAGCTTGAACAGTTCATCCACTTCACCAACACCTTCCACTCCAACCATAAGTTCACCTGGACTATTTCGAATACCTGTCTCACCTTCCTGGACCTCTCTGTTTCCATCTCCGGCAACCACCTAGAAACTGATATCTATTTCACCGACTCCCACAGCTACCTAGAATACATCTCCTCCCACCCACCTTCCTGCAAAAAAAAATCCCCTGTTCTCAATTCCTTCACCTCCGCCACACCTGCTCCCAGGATGAGGCATTCCACTCCAATACATCTCAGGTTTCCTAATATTTCAAGGACCGCAAATCCTCCCCCCGACCCCCACAGTGGTCGAGAATGCCCTTGACCGCGTCTCCCACATTTCCCGTAATTCGTGCCCCCTCTCCGCAATAACAACCAAAACACAATCCCCCTCATCCTCACGTACCACGCCACCAACCTCTGGATCTAACGTATCATCCTCCAACCATCATCTGCAATCCGACTCCACCAAAGACATTTCTCCCTCCCCACCCTTATCTGCTTTCTGGAGGGACCACTGTCTCTGTGACTGCCTTGTCTGCTCCTCACTCCCCTCCAGCCTCAATACACCTGGCACATTTTTCCCTGCAACTGCAAGAAGTGCTGCACCTGCCCCTAGACCACTCCCCTCACTCCCCATCCCAGGCCCTAAGAACACTTCCCACCTCAAGCAGATGTTCACCTGCACATCTGCCAATGTGGTATACTGCATCCACTGCTCGCGTTGTGGCATCCTCTACATTGGGGAAACCAAGTGGAGGCTTGGGGACTGCTTTGCAGAAAACCTACACTTAGTTTGCACTGAAAACTACACCTCCCAGTCGCGAACTGTTTCAACACCCCCTCCCATTCCTCAGATGACATGTCCATCTTGAGCCTCCTGCAGTGCCACAACGATGTCACCCGAAGGTTGCAGGAACAGCATCTCATATTCCGCTTGGGAATCCTGCGGCCCAATGGTGTCAATGTGGGCTTCATAAGCTTCAAAATCTCTCCTCCCCCACCGCATCCCAAAACCAGCCCAGCTCGCCCTTGCCTCCCTACCCTTGTCCTTCCTCCTACCTCAAGCCCCAACCTCCGCCTCCTACCTACTAACCTCATCCCGCTCCCTTGACCTGTCCATCCTCCCTGGACTGACCCAGCTCCTTCCTACATCCCCATCTACACTCACCTTTACTGGCTCCATCCCTACCTCTTTGACCTGTCTGTCTCCTCTCCACCTACCTTCTCCTCTATGCGTCTTCTATCCGTCTCCCCCTCTCTTCCTCGTTATCTCAGAACCTCCTTCCCCTTCCCAATTTCTGAAGAAGCATCTAGGCCTGAAACATCAATCTTCCTGCTCCTCTGATGCTTGACCTGCTGTGTTCATCCACCTCTACACTTTGTTATCTCAGATTCTCCAGCATCTGCTGTTCCTACTATCTCTGCTCATGCAGAAAACTTGTTTGATATCCTGCAAGCTACTCAAGCCCTGGGAGACGGTTGCTGAGGGCTGATTAATATTATGCTTCTTCAAACGATGACACGATGGTATTGTTCTGAATAGGTGAGAAAATTAACATGTACTCAGGGATAGACACTGATGTAGACACACGTTTTGCAGCTGTCAGCAAAATAAAGCCGTGAGGATTAAAACTGTGAAAGGGCTGTAAATGGGGTGGAAGGAGCATTTTAATTCAGTCTCCTTTTCAGAGTGAAAGGTATGACAAGATGGCAATTTTATGAATGAAATGCGGTAATATTAAACAAGGTACGCCAGTCAGAGGTCAGTAAAGTTATGGATGAATGAGAGCGTGAGAGCGCTAATATGTAGCGCTTGTGGGTGCATTGGTAAAGAGGACCTTTAGTACAAAAGTATAGTAAAGAGGCTTGCACCAGTAATTATTTACCAAAATTCACTAGAATCTGGGCTGGTTCCCGTAGACTGTAAACTTCCTTTTTAAACAGTGGTGTCACATTGGCTGTTTTCCAAAAAGCATGTAACTATAGGTCAGTTAGCTTAATTTCGGTTGTTGGGAGAATGCGTGAATCCATCATTAAGGAAGATAATAGCAAGACAACTGGATATAAATTGTCTCATTGGGAACAGCCAGCATGGGTTCATGAAGGGGAGGTCATGATTAACTAATTTGGTGGAATTCTTTGCAGACATACTTGCATGGTGGACAATGGAGAACCTGTGGATATCATGTATCTGGATTTCAAGAAGGCATTTGACGAGATGCCAAGGCTGCAACATGAGATAAAGTTGCATGACATTACAGGTAATGTATTGGCATGGACAGAGGATTGATTGACTAGCAGAAAACAAAGAGTAGGGGTAAATGGGTGTTTATCTGGTTGGCGGTCAGTGGCTAGTAGTGTGTCTCAGGGATCAGTGTCGGGACTGCAAATGTTTACAATTGATACAGATGATTTATAGTCGGGGATGAAGTGTGGTGTGTCAACATTTGCAGATGACACTAAGATGAGTGGGAGAGCAAAGTGTGCAGAAGAACTGAAGGCCTGCAGATGGTTATACAGTCGAAGTGAGTGGGCAATGGTCTGGCAGATGGAGTTCAATGTCAATAAATGTGAGGTCATCCATTTTGATAGGAATAACAACAAAGTAGGCTATGGTTCAAATGGTAAAAAAATTGCAGCATGTTACTGTGCAAAGTGACTTGGGTGTCGTTGTGCAGGAATCGCTAAAAGTAATATTGCAGCAGGTAATTATAAAGGCAAATAGAATTTTGTCTGTCATTGCCAGAAGGATGGAGTTTAAAAACAGGGAGGCTATGCTGCAGCAGTCGTCCTGATGAAGCTCCACCTAGACTATTGTGTGCAGTTTTGGTCTCCTGACTTGAGAAGGGATATACTCTCACTGGAGGGGGCACAGAGGAGACTGACTTGGTTGATTCTAGACTTGAGAGGGTTGGAATATGAGGAGAGACTGAGTTGGCTGGGATGATACTCATTGGAATTCAGAAGAATGAGGGGAGAGCTTATAGAAACATACAAGATTATGAAGGGAATAGATAAGGTGGAGACAGGGACGTTGTTTCCACTGGCAGGTGAAACGAGGACGAGGCGGGTATAGCTCAAAATAAAAGGACAGGAGGAACTTCTTCACCCAAAGGGTTGTCAATCTGTGGAATACCCTGCCCAGTGAAGCAGTTGAAACTACCTCGCTGAATGTGTTTAAGGCAAGACCAGATCACGTTATGAACATGAAAGGAATTTAGGTTTATGGTGAGCGAGTGGGTGAGTGGAGCTGAGTCTCAAAAAGATCAGCCAGGATCTTATTGAACAGCGGGGCAGTCTCGAGGGGCCGGATGGCCTACTCCTGCTTAGTTCTGATGTTTTTCTATTATAATGTGATAGAGCCTCACAGAAAAAGGATATTTTAAAGCAACTGACCCTGCATGACTGAAGACGCGCCAGCCAGAGGTTCTGAGGAAGGATCACCTGACCCAAAACGTTAACTCTTTCTTTTCCCTCACAGATGCTGTCAGACTTGCTGAGCTTTTCCAGCAACTTTGGATATTTTCCCTGATTTACAGCATCCGCAGTTCTTCCGGTTTTTACTGTGTGTTTTGGTATTTATTTACAAGGGGCTCTTTATTTACAGCCAGCTCTGTCTTTTAGGGTTTATTTGTAAGGGGCCCTGTTTTACGGATAATATACAGGTCGGCTCGATGTTGGGGTGTATTGACAGGTGCTCTGTGCCTTCGGCTTTGTTTAGAAGGAGCCCAGTATTTCACCTTTTACTTCCTGGGGGATATGTGTTCGTGTTCGTTTAAAGGGGTCTCTGTATTTGAGCGTATAATTACAGGGGGTGAAGTTGATATTGTAGAAGTTTGTTTAAACAGGACTCTGTGTTTTAGGGGTTATTTACAGTGAAGCCCGCTTTTGACGGATTATAGAAAGGTGTCTGAGGGCCTCTGTGCAGGCGGCTCCGCGTGTGAGGGCGATGAGTGCGGCTGAAGCTTGGTTCAGTTTGGGCCTGAGGCTCTGCTGAGTGCCGGATTGGGCTAGCGTGAGGTCTGAGCTTTTCCAGCAATTTTGTTTTTGTTCCTGATTTTACTGTATCCACAGTTCCTTTTAGTTTTTACTTTTTTTTAAGTGTTTATCTACAGGGGGCTCTGAATGTCAGGGTTTATACACTGGGGTTCCTGTGTTTTAGGCTTTATTTCACGGGTGCTGTTTGTTTTAGGAGGCTCTATTCTTTAGTGTTTATTTAAGGGGCATCTGTGTTTGGGGTTTATTCACAGTGAGCTTCGTGTTTTAGGGGTAATTTAGTGGGCTCTGTGTGTTCGGACTGAGATACGGGGCCTCTGTTTTCGGGTTTAGTTAAAGGGGCCTTTTTTTAAGGAGTTATTTACAGGGCGCTCGATGTTTTCGGGTTGGACATCAGCGACCATCTCACAATGATCACTCCCACAGATCTGACCCGCCGACAGTCCAGCAATCTGTTCGTCCTCAGCATCTAATCATGTAGCACTCCCATCAATTCTGACCCTCTGATAAAGAGGCACTTTCTCAGACCAACACAGTGACAATGCCACAAGAGGCACTTTCTCAGACCAACACAGTGTCAATGCCACAATTCCTCACTACTGACAAAGTACTAACTTCTGACAGAGGTAATTCCTCAGTATTGAGCCTCCAATAGAAATGCAATACTTCCGTACTGACCTTCTGAATGGGTTGCTCACCATTAATTCTGAACCCGTTCCAATGAAGCTCCTCCTCTGTGTTCAGTCTCTCATAATAATGCACTCTGGCTGTTCTGATCCTCTGACAATGCTGCAATTATGTATGAATTATTATCTTGTATTATCAGTACAGGACTCCCTCAATGCTTCCTCCATTACACTGAGGTCTATCGTTTATATAGGCTCCAACAAACCTGCTCTTATTTATCGGGCCAGGCATTGCTTCACTTGTACAGATTTTGTCAAGTCCTGCTGATGTTTCTGGGAGGACTTTTTCTGACACCTCAGAATTGACCCCTGACCATGTTGCACTCCCCCCTCCCTTATGACTGCACCTGAGCTGCACTACCTCGGGGCTAAACTCCTGATTATGTAGCACCCATGAATTCTAAGCCCCTAAAATGAGATACTGCCTCAGTATTGACCCTCTGTTACTAATGCACTGAGTCAGAACAACCCTCCAGCAATGTGACCCTGCCTCAGAACTGACACTGAGAATGAGGCACTCCTTCAGCACTGCATCTCTAATCATACATTACATTGAGACATTCCTTGTGTACTGACCCTTTGAACAATCAGGCATTCCCTCAGTACTGACAGTCTGACGATTGTGCACTCCCTCGGTACTGGACCTCTGATAATGAGGCACTCCCGTAGAACTGACCTCTCATAGACCTGTAACACCTCAGCCCTTATGCTCTGACAGTGTTTCAATACCTCAATGCTGATCCCCTGACAATGAGGAGCTCCATCAGATTTGACCACCTGACAGAACTGCAATACCTCAGTATTGCCCCTGTAATCAAGTGGCACTCCCTCAATTCTGACCCGATCACAATGAGGCTCTGCCTCTACGGAGTGTCTGAAAATGATGAAATCGCTCAGTGCAGACCCTGTGACAATGAGGCCCTCTCTCATTCTGACCATCTCACAATGCTGCGATACATCATTACTGATTGTGTAATGTGTGGGTCTCTCGCAATTCTAACCCATTTTTCATGAGGCACTGCGTCAGTTTTGACGCTGTGACAATAAAACAGCCCCACAGTTCTGATACGCTGATAGTGATTCAATACCTCCGGACTGACCCTCTGATAACGAGTCAGTGCCTCAGAACTGCCCCCCTGACAATAAGGGAAACCGTCATACTGACCCACTGCTTCTGAGGCCCTCCCTCCACACTGACCTCCCAGTGCAAAACTATTTCAGTACTGGCCCTTGAAATGTGAGCAACTTCCTTAATTCTGTCCCCCTTAAATGGCAGCACTCCCTCAGCATTGACCCTTTGACAATAACGCACTCCCACATTTCTGACCCTGTTACAATGAGGCACTCCCTACCCCTGATGCTCAGACAGCGCTTCAATACCTCAGTACTGATACTCTGGCAATGACGCACTCTGTCAGGACTGACCCCAGGATAGAACTGTAATATGTCACAACTGACTTGATAATTGTTTAGCAGCCTCTCAGTCTGACCCCACTACAATGAGGCACTGGATCAGTATGGACCGCCTCTGACAAATGCGCTCCATCAGAACTAAACCTCTCACAAAGAGGTTAAAATAGTATCAGAGATAATGGGAACTGCAGATGCTGGAGATTCCAAGATAATAAAATGTGAGGCTGGATGAACACAGCAGGCCAAGCAGCATCTCAGGAGCACAAAAGCTGACGTTTCGGGCCTAGACCCTTCCTCAATTCCTTAATTTCAAGGGCCAGTACTGAAATAGTTTTGCACTGGGAGGTCAGTGTGGAGGGAGGGCCTCAGAAGCAGTGGGTCAGTATGACGGTTTCCCTTATTGTCAGGGGGGCAGTTCTGAGTCTGCATCCACTGTACCCGGTGCGGCTTTCTCTACATTGGGGAAACCAAGCGGAGGCTTGGGGACCGCTTTGCAGAACACCTCCGCTCAGTTCGCAACAAACAACTGCACCTCCCAGTCGCAAACCATTTCCACTCCCCCTCCCATTCTCTTGATGACATGTCCATCATGGGCCTCCTGCACTGCCACAATGATGCCACCCGAAGGTTGCAGGAACAGCAACTCATATTCCGCCTGGGAACCCTGCAGCCATATGGTATCAATGTGGACTTCACCAGTTTCAAAATCTCCCCTTCCCCCACTGCATCCCTCAACCAGCCCAGTTCATCCCCTCCCCCCACTGCACCACACAACCAGCCCAGCTCTTCCCCTCTACCCACTGCATCCCAAAACCAGTCCAACCTGTCTCTGCCTCCCTAACCGGTTCTTCCTCTCACCCATCCCTTCCTCCCACCCCAAGCCGCACCCCCAGCTACCTACTAACCTCATCCCACCTCCTTGACCTGTCCGTCTTCCCTGGACTGACCTATCCCCTCCCTACCTCCCCACCTACACCCTCTCCACCTATCTTCTTTACTCTCCATCTTCGGTCCGCCTCCCCCTCTCTCCATATTTATTCCAGTTCCCTCCCCCCATCCCCCTCTCTGATGAAGGGTCTAGGCCCGAAACGTCAGCTTTTGTGCTCCTGAGATGCTGCTTGGCCTGCTGTGTTCATCCAGCCTCACATTTTATTATCTCTCACAAAGAGGGACTGCCTCAAGACAATGCTGTGATTGAGTCAATCCCTTAGCCCTGAATCTCTGATCACGTGGCTCTGTCTCAGCTCTGTCACCATTACCTTGAGACTTACCCTCCGTAATGTTCCTCTAACAACGAGGCACTTCCTCAACACTGACCATCCAGCATGGAGTCACTGCCTCAGCACTGACCACTTGACAACGAGACACTGGTTAAGAACTGACCTGCTCACAGAGCTGCAATACCTCAGTACTGACCCTCTCATCAAGGGACACTATCTGAATTCTGACACCTGCATAATGAGGCACTGCCTCAGCGTTCACCCTCTGACAAACTCCTGAGGACCCCCTGTAAAGACTGACAGTCTCCCTGGACGTCCTATAAATACTGACAGTCTCTCCTGGAGCCACAATGAACACTGAAACACTCCCCATGGACTCTTTGTAAATACCCAGACACACACACACACACACACACACACACACACACACACACACACAGGGACACCCGGTAAATATTGACACACACACACAGGGACACCCTGTAAATATTGACACACACACACAACCTGTGACACCCTGTAAATATTGACACACGACCTGGCAATCCCCTGTCAAGACCAACAGAGTCCCCGGGGACACACTGTGAATATTGACACATCTGTGTGACCCCCTGGAAATCCTGACAAAGCCCCTGAAATCACCTGTAAAACTGACACACTCCGTGGGACCCCCTGTAAATATTGACACAGTCCCAGCAAATCCTGAAAATACTGACAGTCCCTGGGACCCTCTGCAAAGACTGACGCATTTCCCGGGGCCCCCTTTAAATACTGAAAAATTCCCGCGACCTACAGGGGTTCAGGGACTGTGTCAGTATTGACAGGGGCTCTTGGTGAGAGTGTCAGTATTTACAGGGTGTTCCGGGGAATTTGTAATTATTTACAGGTGCTCCCGGGAGTGTGTCAGTAGTTGCAGGCGGTCCCATGGAGGGTCAGTATTTACAGGGCGTCTCAGGGATTGTGTCAGGATTGACAGGGAGACTTGGGGAGAGCGTCAGTAGTTACAGGGGGGCCCGTGGACTTTTTTTTTCAGCGGGTGTTAGGGAGAGCTACAGTTTTTCAAGGTGGTCCCAGGGAGTGTGCCAGTGTTTACAGGGATTCCAGGGGAGTGTGTCAGTATGCACCGAGCCCCTATAAATTCTGACACGCTCCGCAGGACTCCCTGTAAATACTGACATAGTACCTGAGAATCCCTGAAAATGCCACCACACTCCCAGGGACCCTCTGTAAACGCTGACACATTTCCCAGGGCCCGCTTTATACACTGAAAAATTCCCTCGGCCTCCTCTGTATACTGACACACATACCCGGACCCTTGTACGTATAGACACACTCTACACAACTAACCACAAATACTGGGATATCCCGTAAATACCGACACACACCTCACGACACACTGTAACTACTGTCACATTCCCTGGAATCCGCTGTAAATACTGAGAAACTCCCTGGGGCTGCATGTAAATACGGACACATTTCCCAGGGACCCCTCTAAACACGAACACATTCCCCGGGACTTCACCTAAACACTGACACATTCACCTAAACACTGATAAACTCCCAGGACCCCCTGGAAATAATTACACATTCCCCATTCCCCCTGTAAATACCGATACACACCCCGGAACTCCCGTAAACACTGACACACTCCACCCCCTGTAACTACCGATACTCTCCCTGGGACACCCTGCAAATGCTGATGCAATCACCGGGACCCCTGTAAATGCTGTCACACTCCTCGGGAAGCCCTCTAAATACTGACACATTCCCTAGACACCCTTTAAATACTGGCAACGTCCCAGAGAACCCCTGAAAATACTGCCACACTCCCCAGGACCCTTTGTAAATACTGATATATTCCCCGGGACCAGCTGCAAATATTGACACATTTCCTGCCCCCGCTATAAGTACTGAGAAACTCCCTGGGACTCCCTGTATATAATGACACATTTCCCAGGGTCCCCTCGAAACACTGACACATTCCCCAGGAGCTCCTCCAAATACTGACACACAGCCCCAGACCCCTGTGCAGACAAACTCCCTGCGACCCACTGTAAATCTTGACATACTCCCTGAGACCCCCTGGAAATACCGACACACCACCCCTCCTGGGACCCCCTGGAAATACCAAAACACTGTAGGGATTCTCTGATTCTATTCTATGATGACCTTGTCCTGTGAATGAATAAATAAAGAAACCTGGTGAAGCCGCCAAACAGCATAGCCAGCAAGTGATAGACACATTAAAGTGATCCCACCATCACTGGATCAAATCTGAGCTCTGCAGTCCTGCCACATCTCGTCATTTACTGTGGTGCACAATTAAACAACTGATTGGACGTGAAGACTCCACAGATATCCCCATCCTCAATGATGGAAGAGCCCAGCACATCAGTGCAAAAGATAAGGCTGAAGTATTCATAGCAATCTTCAGCCAGAAGGGCCAAGTGGATCATTCATCTCGGGCTCCGCCAGCATCACAGATACCGATCTTCAGTAAATTCAATTCACCCCACGTGATGTCAGGAAACACTTGGAGACACTGGATACTGCAAAGGTCACAGGCCCTGACAATATTCTGGCAATAATACTGAAGACTTGTGCTCCAGAACGTGCCGCTCCCCGTGCCAAGCTGTTGCAGTGCAGTTTCAACACTGGTATCTACCCGACAATGTGGAAAATTGCCCACGTATGTGCTGGATTGCAAACTTAGGACAAATCCAACCTGGCCATATACTGCCCCATCAGGCTGTACTCAATCATCAGGAAAGTGATAGAAGGTGTTAGTAACATTGTTATCAGGCAGCACCTGCTCAGCGACGGCCAGTTTGGGTTACGTCAGGGCAGCTCAGCTCCTGACCTCATTACAGCCTTGGTTCAAACATGGACAATACAGCTGCATTCCAGAGAGGAAGTGAGAGCTCCAGCCCTTTACAACAAGACTACATTTGACCAAGTGTGGCATCAAGAAGCCCGAGCAAAACTGGACTCAATGGGTGTAAGGGGACAAATTCTCCACTTGCTGGAGTCATACCTGGCACGCAGGAAAATGAATGATCTTATTGGAGGTCAGATATCTTAGCTCCAGGGGATCCCTGCAGGAGTTTCTCGTGGCAGTGTCCGAGATATAACCATCTTCAGCTGCTTCATCAATGAACTTGCGTTTATCACAAGGCCAGAAGTTGGGATGTTCCTGATGATTACACAATGTTCAGCATCATTCATGATTCCTCAGATCCTAAAGCAGTCCTTGTCCAAATGCAACTAGATCTGGGCAATACCCAGGCTTGGTCAGACAAGTGGAAGTTACATTCACACCACAGAAATACCAGGCAATAACCGTCACCAACAAGAGACAACCCCCCCTTGACAAACAATTTGTTACATTCACTGCATCCCACACTGTCACCGTCGTGGGGGTGAGCTTTGAACAAAAACTGAACCAGACTCACCACATAAACACAGTGACTACAAGAGCAGGTCAGAGGTGAGGAATGCTGCGGCGACTAACCCACCTCCTGATTCCCCAGAACGTGTCCACTGTCTGCAAGGCATAAATCAGGACTGTGATGGAACGCTCCACATTTACCAGGATGGCTGCATCTGTAACAACATGCAAGAAGCTTGACTCCATCCAGGACAAAGCAGCCCAGTTGACTGACACGATATCGACAATCATCCACTCCCTCCACCACCAATGATGAGCGGCCTCAGCAGCACTGTGTACGATCTACAAGATGCACGGCAGAAATTCGCCAAAGCTCCTCATGCAGTACCTTCCAAACCCATGACAGCTTCCATCTCGAAGGACAAGGGCATCAAGTACACGGGAACACCTCCTTCTACCCCACTCCAAGCCACTCGTGATTCTGATTTAGAAATATACCCGGAATCCTTCACTGCGACTCTTCAAAAGATGGGAATTCCCTCCCTCATGGCACTGTGGGGGCAACCCACAGCACGCGAACTGCAGCGGTTCGAGAAGGCAGCTCACCACCAACATCTACAGGGCAATTAGGGATGGGCAATAAATGCTGGACCAGTCAGTGACACACACATCCAACAAATAATTGAAGAAACAAACTCTTATTAATTAGTGATTTTTCACAGTCTCACAGCCAGCCATGCCTCATATACACACATCTTAGTGACAATGTGGTGACCGTAACCAGACCCACAGTGAGCCTGGGCTCATCCACACTCCTCCCAGTCACATTTCTGATTTGAAAAATACACCTTTTTCACAAGAAATCTCTTTTGTATATGTACAATGTCACAACTGCAGTTGCGTTCTGTCCAGCTGCATATCAAATAAACAAATAAAGCATTGGACTTTGGCTCCACCCAATGAACCAAAGACCTCTCTTAGACATACAACAAAAATATTTACATACATGTGAGACACGGGGAGGGTCCGATAACTGAATGGACTCTCATTTACCTTCAGCAGGAAAACTTCAGACAGTGGTCCTTCCCGACTGTGCCTCGGCAACAGCAGCCCCATCGTCCCAGTTATGCCCCAAGCTTTTAGTGCATCCCAGTTATGCCTCGTGGACACACCACCTGGTTACTGACAGGGAGCCTGGCAGCATCTACACGCTTCCGCGTCATGATGCGGTGACTGTAAATGGTCTCACAGTGGCCCTGGCCTCATTCGCACAACTCACAGGAAGTCCTACTTGACTGTAAACGGTCTGACAATTGCCCTCACCTCACTGACACACCTCCAGTAATTATACAGGGACACAAAACAGTCTCACACCGAGCATGGCCTTATTTACACTCCTCCCAGAAACTAAACAGTGATTGTAAACAGTATCACAGTGGGCCTGGCCTCATCTCCATGCTTCCGACTTACTATACGGTGACTGTGAACAGTCTCACAGCAAGTCTGTCCTCATCCGTGCACCTCCCAATAACTATATGCTGAAGGTAAACCTTGAGCCTGGCCTCATCCACACACTCCCTGTAGCTATACGGTAACTGTAAAAGGTCTCACACTGAGCCGAGAGAGAGTAGGAACTGCTAATGCTGGAGTCTGCGATAACTCGGTGTGGGCTGGATGAACACAGCACGACAGGCAGCATCAGAGCAGCAGGAAAGCTGATGTTTCGGGTTTCACCCACAGCCACTTCCAGGGCAGTGCACTGTGGCACAGGCCAACAAGGTGCACATAAACAATCTGACAGGATTCTCACCACCCGCCAATCTATGTTTTGTTGTTTGTTGGAAAGTTCTGATGATGAGACATTGTACCAAATGACTTTGTCAGTCTGCTCTGGGAACTACACGACAGGATCCAGCCTCTCCTTTTCCCACAGGGTCTCGAGCACGCTGCGTGCTGACCACGACCTGATGGACTGGCGGTCAGACGTTTGTTTCTTTGCAAATTTCACAACAAAGGACATATGTTATAGAACGGTCCAAATACTTGGAGCTTTCCGTGGCAGAGATGCCAGTCCCTTCGTTCGCAACACTGGGATCAGGTCGTACCTCAGTACATGGTGACACTTGGTCTTTGCGTACTGAGAGTCTACACACAGCTTAATGCACAACAAGGTGGACATCAGGATGAGGGTGACATTGGGTACGTTCTTCCCCCACTTAGCCAGAGCTTAGTACATGGAGTTGTTGCAGACACGGTCTATCTTAGGCTTCCAGTGGGAATGGAAGATGGCTCGGATGAGGGAAACAGTGCAGTGTGGGTGATGGGCCAGAACTGTGCCATGTACAACAACAGAGTGCCTCACACCTGATGACCAGGATTTGACCCACAATGTGCGAGGTGCACCAAGGCTTTCTGCACGCCCCAGGCTCTCTGAACTGTGTGCCCAGCACTTTTGGGTAATCTGCCCTGACGGTGAAGGGAATGAAGGATCATTCAGGCCAGATCCCAAAGAACATGGCCTCACTCTTGTCTCGATTTACCGTGGCTCCCGAGGCCAGTTTGAAAGGGTCACAGATGCTCATGAACCTGCGCACTGACACTGGGGCTGAGCAGAGATTGGTGACATCGTTATCTTACAGGGACGCTTTGGCCTGCAGGCCCGCTCTACCTGGAATAATCACACTTCTCAGGCTCACATCCTTACTGATGGACTCAGCAAAGGGCTCGATAGAGTGGGCAGCCCTGCCAGACCCTGGATCTGATGGGTAAGCTCTGTGATTCCCATCCGCAGATTGAGACTGCGCTAATGATGTCGGTGTAGATCTGTCGGGCCCAATTGCAGATTCTCTCCCCAAAGCCCATGTTGGTATGCAATCTCCTGCCAAACGCCTTCTCTTGGTCCAGGCTGATGAGGCAGGTATCCACCCCTCTGTTCTGCCTGCTGGTGACCGTATCCCTAGGAGCGCGAGGCTCTCAGAGATCGTCCTGTCCCCTGCAGCACAGGTTTGGTCAGGGTCAATCACCAATCGCAGAGCAGACCTGACCCAGTTACACATGACTGAGACAGGATTTTGTAGGCGACATTCGCCAATTATCTTGATCGCTGCTTTCTAACTTCCTCCCTCAATCCCTTCCACTTGTAGGTCAGGGTGATGATACAATTCCTCATGGATTTGCGCATAGTACCTGACAGAAGCATACTGTCGTACAGCTCCAGCAGCCTGAGGGATGAACAGAGCTCGATACATTTGTCTCAATCTGACATCCTGACAACACCAAGCTCCAGCAGGCCCTGGCCAATCAACCCCCAAAGAGCTGAATACAACTCGGCTGGAAAGGCATCACCTCCCACAGTTTTATTCTTTTCTAAGGACTCGAAGGCCTTCCCCAGCTCATCCAGAGATAATGGTCGGTCCAGGCTCTCCTGCTTGGTGTTGTCGAAGACCCCCAGGATCGAGGCCAGGAATGACTGGGAGTCACGGCACTGTCTGTGGGCATAGTGTCATAGGGACTGGCTTAAAAGGATTTGCTGAGCTTCAGGATGTCTGATTGAGACAAACTTATCGAGCTATGTTCATCCTTCAGGCTGCTGAGAACAGAACTCTCCTTTAGCCTCTTCAAGAAGGAATGTGAACACATCTCATTAGGTCACCTGCAGCTGTAAAGGACACTGATTCGGCCTCCATTGGAATACTGTTTCTAATTCCAGTCTCCCTGCTGTCGGAAAGATGTTGTGAAACCGGAAAGGATTCAGAAAAGATTTACAAGGATGGTGACTGGGTTGGAGGGTTAAAGCTAAAGGACGAGGCTGAATAGACTGGGGCTATTTTCCCTGGAGCATCAAAGGCTGAGGGATGACCTGATAGAGATTAGTAACAGCATGAGAGGCATGGATAGGGTTTATCGACATTGTCTTTTCCCTGGGGTGGGAGAGTCCATACCTGGAGAGCATAGGTTTAACATGACAGTGGAAAGATCTAAAAGGGATTTAAGGTACATTATTTTCATGGATGGTGGTGCATGTGTGCAATGAGCTGCAAGAGAGGGGACGAGAAGCTGGTACAATTTCAACATTTAAAAGCCATCTGAATGGGACAATGAATAGGAAGAGTTTAGAGGGATATGGGCCAAATCCTGGCAAATAGGACTACATTTATTTGGGATATCGAGTCAGCATGAACAACTTGGACGAAACGGTCTGTTTCAGTGCTGTCTGTCTCTGACTGTTATTCTCTCTTGCTCCACAGTGCAGACCCTGAACCGCAAGATTATCTTGGAGGCCTCCGAGGCAGAGAGTGGGGCTTGCTGCCTCGACACCTCCTGGGGCTCCTCGGCGACATGGACCCGATTGTCTGCAGTAAGAGTAGGTTTTGCACGGGTTTCTGGAGTTTGAACAGTTTTGCCCAACTCTCTCTCACCTTCTGAACACTTTTCAGGACAAAGAACTTCTTGATGTTCCCTTTGACTGCCTCCCACCAAGTGCAAAAAGGGTCTTCATCGTTCTCCAACCTGTGTGCTCTCTTTTGAGCTTCTTCATGATTTTTCTGGGGTCAACAGTTTCACATTCAGCTTCCATGTGCCCTTGCCAGCCCGCTGGTCATCCTGTAGGTGACAGTCAGCCAGCAGGAGACAGTAGTCAGAGAAGAACAACGGCTTGACTTCAATGGATATGATCGAGGACGTGTGGGCGCAAACAGGAAATCTATCCAATGGGTGTATAGACACATCTGGCTCTGACCAGGCGTTTCTACTCTCTGCTCAGTCTGCAGGGGTGCTGAAGATGTTATGCAGCTTGGCAACTTCAACCGTTTCCATCAGAAATCTGGACGTCGAGTCCAGTTCACTGTCATACCCTCCATATTGTTCATTCGTGCCAATGATGCAGCTACAGTCTCTGGCCAGAATGACTGGCCTGGACATCACCAGCAGCAGTGGTAGCAGGACGGCCAACCCCTCACTCTTTCCCAGTGGGGTGTCCATGTTAATTACTCCGGGAAGCGTTTCTATATGAGCCTGGCCTGATCTGCACATCTCCCAGAAACTATATGGTAACTGTAAACAGTCTTAAAGTGAGCCCGATTGATTCACCCTCCTATCAGTAACTTGCCAATGATTATTGCCTGTTTCACAATCAGTCCAGTCTGATCTTCTCTTCCTCTGAGTGAATCTTTTCTGTCCTCTTCCATTCAGCCCGTGCCTTTGAGAATACAGCCAGATTCCCCTTCAGGCTGCATTTCATTCTCCTCCCTGTCTCGGTGCTGCCACATACATCACCTGTCTCTCCATTTCCGTCTGCAATAGTTCTTGTGAAACCCATCCCCCTCCCCGCCCCACCTTCCAGCTGCAATGTTGGAAGATCACCACATTGGGCATTGCCATTTGTGCTCCAGCTCATTCATATTTCTTCACAAAACAGAAACACAACTCATCAACAAGACTAAGTGGCAGGCAAATGAGATACATCAGACATCTAAAAGCAGTTTGTTGTTGAAAAGTGGAACTAACTTTAATTTGTATGCGTATAATAGAATCAGGAAGAATAATACATATATAGCATGCAACTCATTTCACTGAACACATTTGTGCAAATAAATGATATCTCTGCAGTTCAACCAATTCCAACAGCCTAACATTAGAGACAGAGCATTTGGAAATGATACAGAAATTTCAGATACTAATGATTTAAAGAGGAGTACAGATCGGGGAAACTGAACATGGTGTACACACAAAAATCCATTTCGCAATTGCAATGCCTCATTCAGGCAATTACCTCTCTCTCCCTCAGTCTCAAATGGTCTTCTTCCCATTCGATTTTCTTCTACTCTCTGGGCCACCCCCAATTAGCAGTTCCCTTCCCTGCCCAGTTTAGCGTCATGCCTTCCTTTACACTACTATGTAATGATACCTTTCTAGTACATGTTTGATTTTCGATGAACACACCGCACTGGTTTGTGACCAGGTCGGCCAGTTGAACCGCTCAGAATGAGAGTTGACTGATTGCTCCATATTAACAGCCCAAATCAGGGAGCCCTGGCTGACAGATAACAAGTGTGAGGGTCAGAGATGCTGACACCCTGGCAACTATCTCTGAATGAGGCAGTGCTAAAGTTGAAGACAGATCATTTGTAAATAAAAGTTGAATTGAAGATCGACACTGGCCTCTGTATTTAAAATACTCATTTAAATTACATCTCCAGCACTGGGTTTGAATATTATTGTTATCCTTTTGTTATCAAACATCTCTGTGTGCAGTGATCAGCAGGGTTATAACATGGAGGTGTCGGAACAGGATTGTTTAGATTCCCTACAGTGTGGAAACAGGCCCTTTGGCCCCACAAGTGCACACCAAACCTTGGAGCATCCCATCCAGACCCACGCCCCTGAACACGATGGGCAATTTAGCATGGCCAATCCACCTAGCGTGCACATCTTTGTACTGTGGGAGGAGACCGGAGCACCTGGAGGAAACCCACACAGACACAGGGACAAGGTGCAAATTCCACACAGACAGTTGCCTGAGGCTGGAATTGAACCTGGGTCCCCAGTGCTGTGAGGCTGCAGTGCTAACCGCTGAGCCACCGTGCCGCCCCATATCGTGTTGCTTTTCCACAAACTTTGATGAAGAGGAAAATGCCACTGATAATGGGAACTGCAGATGCTGGAGAATCCAAGATAACAAAGTGCGGAGCTGGATGAACACAGCAGGCCAAGCAGCATCTCAGGAGCACAAAAGCTGACTTTTCGGGCCGAGACCCTTCATCAGAGACGGGGATGGGAAAGGGAACTGGAATAAATAGGGAGAGGGGGGGATGCGGACCGAAGATGGAGAGAAAACAAGATAGGTAGAGAGGAGAGTACAGGTGAGTAGGTAGGGAGGGGATAGGTCAGTCCAGGGAAGACGGACAGGTCAAGGAGGCAGGATGAGGTGGTAGGTCGGAAATGGAGGTGTGGCTTGAGGTGGGAGGAAGGGATGGGTGAGAGGAACAACAGGTTAGGGAGGCGGAGACAGGCTGGGCTGGTTTTGGGAAGCAGTCGGGGGAAGGGAACGGCTGGGCTGGTTTTGTGATGCAGTAGGGGGAGGGGAAGAACTGGGCTGGTTTTGGGATGCAGTTGGGGAGGCGGAGATTTTGAAGCTTGTGAAGTCCACATTGATACCATTGGGTTGCAGGGTTCCAAAGCGGATTATGAGTTGCTGTTCTTGCAACCTTCGGGTGGCATTATTGTGGCACTGCAGGAGGCCCATGATGGACATGTCGTCTAAGGAATGGGAGGGGGAGTTAAAATGGTTCGCGACTGGGAAGTGCAGTTGTTTGTTGCGAACCGAGTGGAGGTGTTCTGCAAAGCGGTCCCCAAGCCTCTGCTTGGTTTCCTCAATGTTGAGCGGGTCAGGAGTGATGGGGCAGGTCACTGTGAGGGGGTCAGGACTGCAGGGGCAAGTCACTGTGAGCGGGTCAGCACGGAGGGGGCAGGTTTCTGTGAGGGGGTCAGCACGGAGGGGGCAGGTTGCTGTGAGGGGGTCAGGACAGAGGGGGGAGGTCGCTGTGAGTGGGTCAAGACTGAGGGGGCAAGTCGCTGTGAGCGGGTAAGGATGGAGAGGGCAAGTCCTTGTGATTGGGACAGGACTGAAGGGGCGAGTCGCTGTGAGGGGGTCAGGACTGCAGGGGCAAGTCGCAATGAGCGGGTCAGGACTGCAGGGGTAATTCGCTGTGAGTGGGTCAGGTCTGCAGAGAGAAGTCGCTGTGAGCAGGTCAGGACTGCAGGGGCTAGTCACTGTGAGCGGGTCAGGACTGCAGGGGCTAGTCGGTGTGAGCGGGTCAGGACTGCAGGGGCTAGTCGGTGTGAGCGGGTCACGACTGCAGGGGCAGGTCGCTGCGAGTGGGTCAGAACGGAGGGGACAATTCGCTGTCAGCGGGTCAGGACGGATGGGGAAAGTCGCTGTGAGCGGGGCAGGACGGAGGGGGCAAGTTGCTGAGAGCGGGTCTGGACTGGAGGGGCAAGTTGCTGTGAGCGGGTCAGGATGGGGGGGGGCAATTCGTTGTGAGCATTTCACGAAGGCACTGTATCCCATTTCCATCTGTCAGTGCATCTCATTTGTCTCAGTCACGGCATCACAAACCCCTTCGGTCACTGCATCTCAATTCCCTCATTCACTGCATCCCTATTTTCCTCCGTCACTGCATCCCTATTTCACTCAGTCACTGCATCACATTTCACTGAGTCACTGCATCACATTTCCCTCAGTAACTCTCACCCATTACTCACAGTCACTGAATCCCCTTTCCCTCAGGGACGGCTTCCGATTGCTCTCAGTCACTGCATCACAAGCCACTTGGGTCACGACATCCCAATTCACTCGGTCACTGCATCGCATTTCACTCAGCCACTGCATCTCCTTTCCATGAGTCACTGCATCGCATTTCGCTCGGTCACTGCATCGCATTTCGCTCGGTCACTGCATCGCATTTCGCTCGGTCACTGCATCCCATTTCGCTCGGTCACTGCATCCCATTTCGCTCGGTCACTGCATCCCATTTCGCTCGGTCACTGCATCCCATTTCGCTCGGTCACTGCATCCCATTTCGCTCGGTCACCGCATCCCATTTCACTCGGTCACCGCATCCCATTTCACTCGGTCACCGCATCCCATTTCACTCGGTCACCGCATCCCATTTCACTCAGTCCCTGCATCCATGCTGCATGGTCTATGCTATGTATAAATGTGGCATGAAATCCTTACTTGTATGTTCATTTCCTCTTGTAATAACATGTGGCATCATTAGCATCCTTAATCACTTGCATTTAATCGGAAAGCCTGGTCCAAACACCAGATAACATGACAGTCCGAACAGAACGCATTTTCCAATGCTTTAAACATATAGTCATGTGTGTCTCAGTGAATAAAAATCCTCCTCATTTTACCGCAATTAAATCTCATAATAAAGGGAGTATGTCTGAAAGTCGTCTCATCCGAAGGAAAACAGACTTGCTCCAGGAAAGCTGCTAAAATATATCAAGAAAAATATATATGAAATGATTCTAGAAATTTCTGCAACACAAAGATCAAAGGAGACAATAGTTTGATGAACACACTGTTAAGTGTTGCACTTACACATCACATTTTGGAAAACAAACCACACTGATTTTCTACTTTATAAAAAAAAATTGTTCCAAGTCTTCATTCTGCAGCACTGCAGTGAACTGAAAAGGTGTAGACTTTTAACCTGCATAGAAAGTATGTGCAGAAGTTAAAACAAACAAAAAAAAGCCACTTCTGTCCTAAAAAGACAATATTATATTACAAAAGGCCAGGGAAGTTGGAGAATACAGCATCATGCTACCTGCAGAGATAGAGTTTTGTCTGCGTCATAAGAAACAAAAGAACTGTGGGCACTGTAAATCAGCAACAAAAGCAGAAGTTGCTGGAAAAGCTCAGCAGGTCTGGCAGCATCAGTGAAGAGTGAGATCTGAGGAAGGGTCACAGGACGCGAAACATGAACTCTGACATTGTCTACGTCATAGTGAGTTATGTCTATTGCTTCAGCAAAATCGAACCAACTCTGAATGAAAAACAATGCTTAAGAAATATCCAAAACATCCGCTGTCCCCGTTGTGGCTTCCTCCACATTGGGGAAACGATGCAGAGGCTTGGGGACCGCTTATCAGAACACCTACGCTCAGTTTGCAATAAACAACTGCACCTCCCAGTCACGAACCATTTCAACTCCCCCTCCCATTCCTGAGAGGACATGTCCAACCTGGACCTCCTGCAGTGCCATAATGACGCCACCCCAAGGTTGCAGGAACAGCAACTCATATTCTGCTTGGGAAACCTGCAGCCCAATGGTATCAGTGTGGATTTCACAAGCTTCCAAATCTCCTGTCCTCCCACTGCATCCCAAAACCAGCCCAGCTCGTCCCTGCCTCCCGAACCTATTCTTCCTCTCACCCATCCCCCCTCCCACCTCATGCCGCACCCCTATTTCCCCTCATCCCGCTCCCTTGACCTGTCCGGCCTCCCCAGACTGACCTATCCCCTCCCTGCCTCCCTACCCATACTCTCCTCTCCACCTATCTTCTCCTCCATCCATCTTCCATCCGCCTCCCCCTCTCTCCCTATTTATTCCAGAACCCACACCGCCTCCCCATTTTCTGAAGGTGGTTCTCGGCCCGAAACGTCAGCTTTTGTGCTCCTAAGATGCTGCTTGGCCTGCTGTCTTCATCCAGTTCCACACAGTGTTATCTCGCATTCTCCAGCATCTGCAGTTCCCATTATCTCTCCAAAACAAAGGCTGCTGTCTTTCAAAACCCAATCTCAGATTTTGCAGATAGTCCTTACCCTGAAAAAATACCAAATATGTATAAACAGGAAAACTGGAGGTGAAACCATTCAAAAAATTTTCATTGGCACAACAAATGTTCCAACTGTAAAAGCAGGTTAAGCACCTGTACATAAGGAAACTTTAAACAGACACTTAGAGCCAACAAATGTGAGAAATATCCATTTCTTGCTGGATTACCAATTTTGCTGTTGGGAAAATAGGCCTAGGATTAGCAATGTAAATTCAAACAAGATAGCCCCCTCTCAGAACTCAACACTCAGTCGTAGAGTTCTGTTTTCACAGGTTGGCGTATAATAGCATCAAGCACAATACACCAAATCTTCTTTGGTACCTTTTCCTTCCATAAAATTGCTTTTCGTAGATGCGCACAGAAATCATTTTATACACGGTGAACAGTTGGTAAGTTCAAGAGGCCAGTTCCAGCACTTGTACTTGCATCTGCTTCATCATCAAAACAGAACAAAATAAAGACCCACTCTTTGTAAGTCACGTTTTCAATTTTTAGTGACAAGGTGAAGTGCGAGAACTGCTCACTTGATGTTAAAATCTCCTAAGTATGTACCTATATATTTCAATTCTGTGAAATATGTGGAATGAGTTCGAGAGAAGGATTAATTTTCTTGTGCTGGGAGAGAGCTGGGACAGATAAAATAGGTTGAATGGCCTCCTCCCATGCTAAAAATGTCCATAACTGTTCTTGGCCCTGCTAAATTGAAGTGGCCATCCTTTCATTGTGACTGTGAGACGCAGCATGTTACGATAGATGGCACAATGAAGAAATCCTTTGTTATTCATAAATTTTTCAGCACTAGGCATTCTTCCGAAGTCAAATGTTCGATATGTACCTGTTGCACTGACTTGGTTCCAAACAGTTATCATGTGGAGGTGCTGGTGTTGGACTAGGATAGACAAAGTCAGAGCTCACATGACATCAGGTTATAATCTGACACGTTTATTTGAAATCACACAAGCTTTCGGAATGCAGTCCCTTCATCAGGTGTGGTCAGGGAGGTAAACACACAGACACACAATTCATAAGCAGACAGATCAAAACATCATACAACTGGTGTGAGTGGAGTGTCAGATAATAAGTCTTCATCCAGGATGTTTGTTTGTTTGCAGATATTTTGTTGAAGAAACACACAACTTGTAGTTACAGTCAGTGTGGTATCTTATAAATTCTTGCTTTTGAAATAAAGGTTAAAACTCTAAGACACATTCTGAACACAAGCCTCTAAACTACAAGTCAGAGTCTGACCTGAGATGTCACCTTTTGTACATTCCTGTTGCGCTGCCTGATTATCATGACAACACAGCACTGACATTGGCTTTATAAACGCTTTACTTGCCTCTAACACTCTTGGTCACCTGTACAGAGTTATTATCTGACACTCCACTCACGCCAATTCTATGATCTTTTGATCTCTCTGCTTCTCAGCTGTGTCTCTCTGTGGTCACCTCACTAACTGCACCTGATGAAGGGGCTGCACTCCAAAAGCTTGTGTGATTTCAAATGAACCTGTTGGATTATAAGCTGGTGTCATGTGACTTCTGACTTCAAACAGTTATAGAATGTGTTTTCAATCCTACCGTGACTTGACCATAAGTCAACTTCTTAAAATTTATAAAATGAGAATGTCAAGTGAAGTATGTCTAACCTTGAGCGTTTAAAAAAGGAAATATTACAACCACAGTCCAGTCAGACAGTAAAGACAGAAGGAATGATGGAATCGACTGTGTCTGACACCACACAATTAAACCCCCTGATGGAAGAAAGGTTGGCTGCGTTCTCTTTCTTCAGGAACATCCAGCTAATACCACCTTACCACTGCTTGTTTTATTCATCTGGTGTTCCATCTAATTCCTTGCAGTCTTGGTCAAACCTTCATGCAATTTATTCAAATTTTCAATGAAATAAATTCAACTTTATATTCCACAATTTTAACATTTCCTTTTAAGGTTTGAACAGTTCAGTTCGTACAGTGCACATGTTGTGTTAATAATTGGAGAACATGGTGGAAAAATCAAGATATATTGACAAGTAAACAAATGGCTAACTTGTGTTTCCTTGTCAGTGATGCCTTTTGAACAGAACATTAAGTTGCGCAACTATGTAGAGATAACAATTTCAAACTGGGAAGACCACTTTGTGGTCCCCACACCAATCTCTATTCACGACCTACTGATTGCATTACTCCGCCTTGGCAACAATGTAATATTACGCTTGTCTCAGCACAACCTTGGCATCTTGTTTATCCCATGATGAACGTCCGACCACACATTCATGCAATCCCTAAAGCTGTCTCTTTACATCTTTTCAATCCTGCCTACCTGTCTCTTGTCTTGGCTCATTAGCAGTGAAACCTTCATCTGGAACTACTTCACTTTTGGACCTGACAATTCCAATGCATTCCCTGTTGGGGTCCCACATTTGCCCATTGAAAACTTGACGTCGTCTAAAACTCCACTGCCTGAGTCTCACCTTGAACCAAATCCTCTTCTCTGTACTTTCTACCTGACTGATACTGTTAACAGTAATTTTATTAAATTCTCATTTTTGTTTACAAATCGTTCCTTGGCTATGCCTATCGCTATTTTGGTAATCTCCACCAGTCCAACTATACTTCAGGATATCTGCACTCGTCCAATTATGTCCTCTTGCCCACTCTTGATTTTAAACGGCCCACTACTAGTTGCCAAACATTTAATTGTGTCGGCTTCAAACCCAAGAAGAGACTTCCTACACCTTCAGCGAGCAAACTCACATCCCGAACCTCAACCCGAGCAACAAATCTTCTCAAAACTCGCTAACTTCCTTCACCTCTTAGCCTCTGTACGTTTCCTCTTTTAAGGCACTTTTTAAAACAATCCTCTTTCATCAAGCTCTTGATCGTCAGAAGTAACAACTTAATAAGGCTCAGTTGTATTCTGGGATTGTGAACACTCCTTTCAGACGCCTTCAAAGTTTCCCTCCATTAAAGAGAGTTTATAAGTGGTTCAAGTCATTGCCAAGCAGAGGGGGACGAATTGGGGAGTTACTTCAAAGAGCTATGATATGCCAAACGACCTCCTTCCACACTGGCCAACTCTGATTGTACAAAAACAAAAATGATTTTCAGACTTGGGAAGATCCCTCAAAAATATCACAAGTAACCAGCTTATGGGCAGAGTCGAGCTGCTGAGATGATAGACCAGGATTTAGGGGTACCAGGAGTGATAATATGCTGAACACAATCAAATTTTGAGGTTGTAGAATGATGTGGTCTTCATCATTTTTGACACTTGGACCATTTTCCTTCCTTTCCACAGAACAAGTCAAATAGCGGCAGCACAATGTTGCATGGCCGCTCAAGCCTGCTCCACCGTCGATGATGATTGTGGCTGGTCTTCCACATCAATTAAACTTTTGCTCATATCTCATCCTCTTCTCAAAACATCGATCTATTCACATGTAGTATCCCTCTCGCTAACTTGATGAGAATTCATTCCAATCACTGAACTCCTAACGCTGACCCACCCCAGGTCAAAAAATTCAGCTGAGATCAGGAACTGATCTCGCCTGTATGGCTGAGCTGGCTTTTAAAAAGTTTGCCAGTGAGAGAGTCCCAGTGAGAAACATTCATTCAAAAAAATAATTGCATGGATTGCTCTCCAATCCTAAACTCTATTCAAATTCAGTTGGTTTGTGATGCAGAGTGATGCCCTGCAGAGAGGGCTCAATTGCCATACCAGTGAGCTTACCACAAAGGGTCTTCGCCTCAACCGCTCTACTTGACTGAGGCATGATGATCTTCAGGTTAAATCATAACCAGTTGTCTCTCTCTAAGGAGTCGCCAAATGGCGTGCTAAGACTTTACCTTTAACCCTGATAACATGGCAACAAGCAGATAACTCAGCTGATGTCACTGACGAATAGAATCCTCAACTATACTGATATTCATGTTGTGATATCATCAGAAGGCATGCTCAACTAAGTTTTAATTTGCAAATTAAGTTAACAACCATTCAATCAATATTACTGAAGTACTCATATTACTGATTGTCTCGATACAACAGTCTGGTTACATCTGTTCATAAGTGAAGTATAATGTAATTGCACTTACTGTGGTTTTATCAATGTGATCCTGCAATGAGTCAATAAGCAGGTCACCCACAGGTTGCCAATCAGTGTGGACCCCCTCAGCTGTTATCACATGAGCCTCAAGATCATCCAGCGCTTTCTGCAGTTCTTGAAGTTTCTCCAACGCCTTTTCCACCTGTTTCTGCCAGTTGCTCGCACGGGTTTTCAATTGCTCCCAATTTTCCTTCACTTCTGTTGACTGTTTGCGGACAGCTTTGGCAATTCTCTGGGCTCTCTCTTCCGGGGTAGGTTCTGGAAATATGAAGTGCAAATAATTTATCAACTATTCATGATTTTGATCGATAGATTTTCTTTCTAAACCCCTTTCCTTTAAAAGGTCTCTCTGGACTTTCTCCTGAAATTGGGATATATAAGACTGAAGCACATCAATGATAAATTCTGTAATTAGCTAGCAGGTCGTGGAGCCATGAACAGAGAATCACAGAGAACCAATACAAAGCCAAATAAAATTCCGCAGATATTTGAAATTTGTCACTACCAAGGAAGCTTAAAAAAAGGAAAAGGATTAGTGACTAAATGGGTACAATTCTCAACAAAAGATTTGAAAAATCCTTTCAGTGTATCTTTCGTAGCTATGAGACAAACATCCAACACAAGCCAACTTTCATCTTTCAGGACTGGCAAGTTAGAATGATAAACCCAAAGTCTACCCTGCATAGTTCTCTCTCGAACTCACTTAATGAGGTTGTTAAGAGATGTAGAGATAACAAAGTGCGCAGCTGGATGAACACAGCAGGCCAAGCAGCATCTGAGGAGCACAAAAGCTGACATGTTGGGCGGAGACCTTTCATCAGAAAAGGGGGAGGGGGAGAGAGTTCTGAAATAAATAGTGAGAGAGGGGGAGGCGGATCAAAGATGGATAGAGGAGAAGATAGGTGGAGAGGAGACAGACAAGTTAAAGAGGTGGGGATGGAGCCAGCAGAGGTGAGTGTTGGTGGGGAGGTAGGGAGGGGAGAGGTCAGTCCGGGGAGGACGAACAGGTCTCCGGGGCGGGAAGAGTTTAGGAGGTAGGAAATGGGGGTGGGGTTTGAGTTGGCAGGATGGGACAGGTGGGCTGGTTTTGGGATGCGGGAGGGGGAGGGGTGATTTTGAAGCTTGTGAAGCCTGAGGGCGACGAGGACACTGTTTTGGTAGTTATTATGGGTGTGAGGGATGAGTTGTGGGAAACGCGGGTGACACGGTCGAGGGTGTTTTTGACCACTGACGAGGGGGAAGTTCCGGTCCTTGAACAATCCTCAACAGTTTCTCTTTCAATTCCTCCCACTTCCTACAGACAAAGAGGGTGGCCAGGGTAGCCAAATGGGCCCAAGCTACGCCTGCCTCTTTGTAGGTTACATGGAATGCTCCCTCTTCCGTACCTACACTGGCCCTCAACCCCACCTCTTCCTCCGTTACATTGATGACTGTATCGGCACCGCCTCGTGTTCCCACAAGGGGCTCTAACAGTTCATCCGCTTCACCAACACCTTCCTCCCCAACTTGAAGTTAACCTGGACAATCTCTGATACCTCTCTCTCCTACCTGGACCACTCTATTTCCAACCACTGAGAAACAAATATCCATTTCAACTCCACCAATTCCCACAGCTACCAAGATTACACCTCCTCCCACCATATTCCTGCAACACTTCATCCCCTATTCCCCATTCCTTTGCCTCTGCATCTGCACTCCCAGGATGAGGTATTCTATTCCCGTATATCTCAGATGTCCTCATTTTTCAAGGACCACAACTTGCCCCGCTCTGTGGTTGATAACGCCCTCGACCGTGTCTCCAGCATTTCCTGCAACAAATGCCTCTCACCCCACCCCACAACAACAACCAAAACAAAGTCTCCCTCGTCCTAACGTACCACCCCACCAACCTCCGGATACAACGCAGCATCCTTCAAAACTTTCAGATTCTCTGGGAGGCCACGGAACAGGCGGCGGAGCCTTTGGCCTTGATCTTTGAATCCTCATTGTCTAAAGGTTTAGTACCAGAAGGCTGGAGGGTTGCATATGTTGTGCCCTTGTTCAAGAAGGGCAGTAGAGATGCCCCAGGTAATTATAAACCCAGTGAGCCTTCCGTCTGTTGTAGGAAATGTTTTGGAAAGGATTATAAGAGATAGGATTTATAATCATCGAGCAAGCACCAATTTGATGGGAGATAGTCAACATGGATTTGTCAAGGACATGTCGTGTCTCACAAGCCTCATTGAGTAATTTTGGAAGGTGACCAAGCACGTGGATGAGGGTCGGGCAGTTGACGTGGTGTACGTGGACTTCAGTAAAGCCTTCGATAAGGTTCCACATGGTAGGCTATTGGAGAAAACATGGAGACATGGGATTGGGGGAGATTTAGCAGGTTGGATTAGAAACTGGCTTTGGCGAAGGAGGCAACCAGTTGTGGTTGATAGAAAATATTCAGCCTGGAGTCTGGTTACTACTGGTTTGTCTCAAGGATCTGTTTTGGGACCACTGCTGTTTGTCATTTTTATAAATGACTTGGACGGAGGCATTGGTAGATCGGTTAGTAAGTTTGCAGATGACACTCAAGTCGGTGGAGTGGTGGACAATGTGGAAGAATGTTGCAGGTGACAGGTAGACTTGGATGAACTGCAGAATTGGGCGGAAAGGTGGCAGATGGAGTTCAATGCGGATAAATGTGAGGTGATTCACTTTGGGATGAATAATAGGAAGGCAGAATATTGGGTCAATGGAAAGATTCTTGGTAGAGTTGCTGTGCAGAGGGTGTCCATCTACATCGATCCCTGAAAATTGCCATCCAGGTTGATAGTGCTGTGAAGAAGGCTTACGGTGTTTTAGGTTTTATTGGCAGTGGGATTGAGATCCAGAGCAACTGTCCAAAAAACTGGTGCGGTCTCATTTGGAATATTGCGTACAGTTCTGGTCGCCCCATTACAGGAAGGATGTGAAAGCATTGGAAAAGGTGCAGAGGAGATGTTGCCTGGTCTGGAGCGAAGGTCTTCTGAAGAAAGGCTGAGGGACTTGGGTCTGTACTCATTGGAGAGAAGGTGGTTCAGAGGGGATTTAATAGAGACATACAAGATGATCAGTGGATGAGACAGGGTGGACAGTGTGGGTCTTTTTCCGAGGATGATGACGTCAGCTTGTATGAGGGGGCACAGCTAAACAGTGAGGGATAATAGATTTGAGATAGATATCAGAGGCAGGTTCTTTACTCAGAGAGTGGTAAGGATGTGGAACCCCCTGCCTGCCAATGCAGTTAGCTCAGCCACATTCGGGGCATTTCAACAGTCCTTGGATAAGCATATGGATGATAATGGGATCGTGTAGGGGGATGGGCTTAGATTAGTTCACTGGTCCATCCACATCATCGCAATGAGCAAAAAAGCACACCGTTGTCTCTACTTCCCAGGAGGCTGAGGCAATTCCGTGTGCCCACAAGGGCAACTTTCATTGATGTACCACAGAAAGCATCCTATCTGGATGCATATCACAGCACGGTTCCTCGAGCAAAACAATCCCTAATTATTATGGCTCCTGCCTTTCTTCTTCCAGGCAGAATTGGTTCTGCTTTGTCACAACTAATTTGGGAGAAAATCACACTCAGTCTAAGTTAATTCTTCAAACAATTCAGATACCATGGAATACTGAGCAATGAGTTGGTGTGTGAGAAAAAGAGAGAGAGAGAGAGAGAGAGAAAGCCAGAGAGGTTGGGGGGGTGGGGGAGGGAGACAGAGACAGAGAGCGCGCGCGCGCGAGAGAGAGAGAGAGAGAGAGACAGCGCGCGCGCGAGAGAGAGAGAGAGCGCGCGCGCGAGAGAGAGAGAGAGAGAGAGAGAGAGAGAGAGAGAGAGAGAGCGCGCGCGCGAGAGAGAGAGAGAGAGAGAGCACGCGAGAGAGAGCGAGACAGAGAGAGAGAGCGAGACAGAGAGAGATGGGCGATGAGGGAGAGAGGGAGAGAGGGAGAGACAGACAGACAGAATAGGTGACAGAATGTGAGTGTGTGAGCGCCTGCATCAGACAGTGAGAGAGATGTTGCTGAGGTGGAGATAGTTGAGAGAGTTGATCACCAACAATCTCTCCTGGTCCACCCAGATCGTCGCAATGGGCAAAAAAGCACACCAAACGTCTCTATTTCCCCAGCAGGCGAAGGTAATTTGGAGTGTCCACAAGGTCAACTTTCATTCATGTACCAGAGGAAGCATCCTATCTGGATGCATGTCACAGCATGGTTTGGCAACAGCTCTTCCTAAGACCACAAGAAACTGCAGAGTCATGAACATAGCATAGTCCATCATGCAAACCAGCCTTCCATTCGTTGATTCCACCTCTACTTCCCGCTGCCTCGGGAAAGAAACTGACATAATCAAAGGCCCTTCTCACCCCACAATTACACTCTGTTCTCCCTTTTTCTGAAGGGAAGATGTAAAAAAAGTTTGTCCACATGCGTGAAAAGATTCAAGAACAGCTTCTTCACCGCTGTTATTGGACATCTGAATAGGACACTGAAAAGCTTAAATCTAATTTTGATCTTGCTCTCTGTGCATCTTCTCTGTAGCTGTCACTATGTTCCGTTTCACTAATGCGCCTTGTTTGATATCACCTGTCTGTACTGCATGCAGAAGAAAACTTTTCACTGTACCTGGGCACATGTGACAATGATGACTCAAGTCAAGATAATAAAATGTGAGGCTGGATGAACACAGCAGGCCAAGCAGCATCTCAGGAGCACAAAAGCTGACGTTTCGGGCCAAGACCCTTCATCAGAGATGCTGCTTGGCCTGCTGTGTTCATCCAGCCTCACATTTTATTATCTTGGATTCTCCAGCATCTGCAGCTCCCATTATCTCTGACTCAAATCAAATTGACTGTGTGCAAGAGAGAGGTGAACATATGATTGTGCTCAAGAGTGCAAAGACAGTGCATGAAAGTATGTGTGCGCGCACAACAGAATGTGTGTGCCAGTGACTGTGCTTGAGAGTGTGTGAAAGGGAGTTAGCACAAGAAGGGAGTGTTACAGACACACTCACTCCCTCATGCATGCTGTAAGTGTGAGTGAGCTTGACAGCAAGTGAATTTGCAAACCTAAGTGTGTGAGGAGAGATTTGTGGTAGTGTGTGTGTACTTGAGAGTAATAGCATTGGCAAAAGATCCTGCGACAGTGCATGCACGTGTGCCACAGAATGTGTGCAAGACCGTGTACGACTGTGTGACGGTATGGAGGATGAATGAGTGAGAATGTGACAGAGTGTGTTCGTGAGAGACTGTGTTCCTGACTTTTTTTTTGTGTGTGTGTAGTGTGTTTGTGCATGAGGGACAGAATATGCATGTGCAACATAGTGTGACTGTGAACCTCTGTTGGTGCCTGTGAGTGAAGTGATGGGGGAGAACAGGGAGAGGAGAGATAAAGACTGAGAGAGAGAGAGAGACAGAGAGAGAGAGAGACAGAGAGAGAGAGAGACAGAGAGAGAGAGAGAGAGAGAGAGGGAGGGAGAGAGAGACAGAGAGAGAGAAAGAGAGAGAGAAAGAGAGAGAGAAAGAGAGAGAGAAAGAGAGAGAGAAAGAGAGAGAGAAAGAGAGAGAGCGCATGAGAGAGAGATGAGATGAGGAATTAGAAATGATGGGTGGTCAACACCTGGAGGAAAAAAGGAACAGTGTGTGAGTGTTAAGAGAAGCCGCTGGATGTAATATGGAGGCTATTGTTTTATTGATTGTACTAAATGAAAAGCAAGTGTCACCTCTCAGTGTTAGGGGACAGGAGATGTGCATTCGAGAAGGAGATATCGTCAGCCTTGTCAGAGACAGCAGACAAATTGCAAATGCATAGAAACTAACATTAAAGCTTTCTTGTCAATGTGTAAAGAGGTGAGACAAATATGACGAGTCAATATTGTACCTTTGCGCTCAGTAAAATCATGGAATCATGAATCAGAGAACCCTTTCAGTGTGGAAACAGGTCGGTCAGCCCAACATGTCCACACTGCCCCTCACAGCATCCCACCCAGACCCATCCACCTATAACTCACCTAACCTGCACATCACTGAACACCTTGGGAAATTTAGCATGGCCAATCCACCGACCTTGCACATCTTTTGACTGTGGGAGCAAACTCGAGCACCCGGAGAAAACCCATGCAGGCACATGGAGAATGTGCAAACTCCCAACAGAAAGTCACCAAAGGGTGGAATTGAGACAGTGGTGTTAACCAAAGCCACTGTGCTCTATATTATGCGAATTCAGCTGCAAGCATTTTTTTTTAAAGAAGGGAAACTTACCATCGTCACAGGATTAGAGTGGTTTCAATCTTCTATCAGCTTTGAGAACCTTATCCATATCTGCCTTCACAAGGGCAAGGTGATGGTAATGGTGTGAGACCGGTTAGTATGCAGCAGCTCGCCGTGCAAAACATTAACGGCACTTTCATTGCTTTTTTCCTAGGGGCATAACAGAAAGACAAGAACATGAAAAAATCCTGAAATCTTTCTCCAATTTCAATCTCAAAGGGACCATCCGTTCCTCAAAAGTCATAACCAAACTGAACATGGGCCTCCTGCAGTGCCACAAATGATGCCACCCCAAAGTTGCAGGAACAGCAACTCATGTTCCGCTTGGGAACCCTGCAGCGCAATGGACATGGCTGACAGCTCTGTCAACCACGAATGCAAGGAATGCTCAGTTGAGGAAGAATGCAGACATTTCGGAATCCCTCCAGCAGAAGATGATATCATTAGAACAAATGGATCTGTCTGGACAGTCCTGTTTGTAGATTTTGGGAAGTAAGACTCTATTGTTTGTCATCAAGGATTTGGTTGAGTGATCATATTCAGACTGAAGAGACCAAGAATGTGAGGCTGGAGAATGGGTGCAGAACCATGCCTCTAGGAATTCCTGTGCGTGTCTATGCTTGGCTTGGGCTACTACGGTTACCTTGTCGCTGGGTCCTCTGAGAGGCGTGATTCTCCACCCATCATGCAACCAACAAACAGATACAATTGGACCCCCACACACAAACCCATACAGATCAAAACCGGAAATGACAGTACTCATGGTAACAGACTGGACAGTGTCAATTCCAGACAGAGTAGAATAACATCGTTTCATTGGAGGCTGTACCGATGATGTCACCGATCATGGTGACGAAACGTCTGAATGAGAAGAAGCCAGCTCGGCGAGCAAGTTCACAACCTCAATCAGAGAACTGGCTGTTTTGAACTACCTTGTTCAAGAGTTTCAGTTTTGATTTTTAATGTTAAATCTCGCTCCCACAGAGGGATGGAGGATTACTGTTAACAGCTGCATTCGAACTAATTCATATCGAATCATTATTGTTTTGACCAGTCTTCGGGTCAGGCTCCCTCGGTGACTGAGTCTCCCAAATTGTTAAGTTCCCTCGTGAAAGACTCCCCTTCTTTACACACCCAACTAGATCCACCTCAGTTGGTACGAATTAAGCTGATTAAAAAGGATCTTTGTCTTGTGGATACCTTCCTATGTTTCAGAAGGAGTCAAGATAACTCAGGGTGACACGGTGACTCAGTAGTTAGTAATGCTACCTCACAGCACCAGGGACCCGAGTTCCATTCCAGCCTCGGATGACTGTCTGTGTGGAGTTTGCACATTCTCCCCTTGTCTGTGTGGGTTTCTGCTGGGTGCTCTGGTTTCCTCCCACAGTCCAGAGATGTGCAGGTTAGGTGGATTGGCAATGCTGAATTACCCACAGTGCCCACGGATGTCTAGGTTAGGTACATTAGCCATGGGAAATGCAGGCTGACAGGGATAGAGAAGGGGAATGGGGATGGGTCTAGGTGGGATGCAATTTGGAGGGTTGCTGTGGGCTTGTTGAACTGAGTGGCCTGTTTCCACACTGGGGATTCTATAAAACTAGCTTCTCCTGAACTCGTGAGAGAGTGAGTTTATCAATTGCTAAATGCAAGAAGTCATAAGGCACCACAAATATGCACAAGTTAGAAACAAGAAATTAGCTCAAAAACCATAAAAGTTGAGGGGGATACGGATACTTCAGCCTTTGGATTGTTTGTGAAGAATAGAAAGTGGGATGTTGTGGCCACTAAGTTGGGCGATCCCCGTAATGTTGATATGAATTCAGCAGTTCATTTTGAGATTCTTGTTGAAATTCTTTTGACCTTGTTTCCCTTTTGACATTGCCCAGGTTTGCAGAGCTCAGAGCAAGAGATTTTCTTTTCTTCTTACCTGCAGCATAGGGCGATGAAACGGCTGTCCCAGAGCCGTGACCTCCGCAACTCCTGAGACCACACGAGCACATTCGCCCAGGAATACACACGGACTGATACGAAAGAACTATCGGGACAACAATACTCAGCGTGGTACTGGAAAAGACAGCATGTACAAACAGAAAACAGCTGTAAATAGTGTCAAGAGGTGAAATCAAGTGATAAAGCTAAATTCATGGCTCTTTGCTTGCGTGCTCATTGTATTCAGAACAAAATCAACAAATTAATAGCACATTTCTAGGTTGACGGGCATGATTTTATAGCTATTACAAAGACATGGTTACAAGGAGATCAACACTGGAGCTAAGTGCGCAGGGCTATACGACATTCCAAAAAGACAGGCAGGAGGGAAAGTGACTGTAAGCAAAGAAATTAGTATGAGAGCAAGAAACGATCTTGGATCGGAAGATCAAGAATCCAATTTTATTTATTTGTGAATGGGAGGATGACATCCCGAGCTACGCAGTGTTAATTGTCCATCCCTAATTGCCTAGGGGACAGTTCAAAGTCAATCATATTGCTGTGGGTCTGCAGTCACATGTAGGCCAGATCATGTAAGGGTGGCAGTTTCCTTCCCTCAAGCACATCAGTGAACCAGGTGAGTTTTTCTGACCTTGGCAATGAATTCATGGTCATCATTATATTCTTAATTCATGATTTTCTTTTATATTGAATTCAAATTCCACCATCTGCTGTGCTGGGATTTGAACACAGGTCCCCAGAATGTTATCTCAGTCTCTGAATTAACAGTCCAGCAATAATACCACTAGGCCATTTCCTCCCCCATCGTGGAACAAGAAAGCCTGCAGCTGACTCCCACTTGGGAAAAACAGTGAAGCAGGAGCTTCTTAAATGGGCGATCGCATCTCCTTACATTTTAAGACAGCCATGGATAATCAGGACCTTGTGGGAAGGGACGAAATTGGGGGAGGGAAAATTACATCAGTGTTAGGTAGGAGCTGAGCAGTATTAATTGGGAGGAGCTTTTATTGAACAAGTCAACATTTGATACGTGGGAGTTATTTAAAGACCTACTCTTCAGTTCAGAACTGGCCTATTCCAGGGAAGGAGGAATGACAAGGATGGCAATCTAAGGACATATGGACATAAGAAATAAAACAGGAGTAGGCCATCTGTCTCTTCCAGCTCGTTCCGCTGATCTTTTTTGCGGACTCAGCTCCACTTACCCTCCCATTCACCATAACCCTCAATTCCTTTCCTGTTCAAAGATCTGTCTGTTTTGGCTTTCAAAACATTCAACAAGGAAACCTCAACTGTTTCAGTGGGCAGAGAATTCCACAGATTCACAACCCTTTGGATGAAGAAGCTCATCCTCAACTCAGTTTTCAATCTGTTCACACTTATTTTGAGGCTGTGCCCCCAAGTTGGAATTTCGCCCATCAGTGGAAACAATTTCCGATCCATTTGTTTCATAATTTTAAAAGTTTCTATTAGATCACCCCTCATTCTTCTAAATTCCAGTTCCTGCAATCCTAGTCTACTCAATCTCTCCCCATACAGCAACATTTTTAATTCTGGAATCAACCTCGTGAACCTCCTTTGCACCCCCTCCCGTGCCAGTACATCCTTTCTCAAGTGAGGAGACTAAAACTGTACAAACTACTCCACACCAAGCCTCACCAGCACCCTATACAACTGTAGCATACCCTCCCGATTTTTAAACTGCATCACTCTCGCAATGAAGGACACTGTTCCATTTGTTGTCTCAATTACCAGCCGCATCTGCAAACTACCTGATTCAGACACAAGGCTGCCCAGCTCCCTCTGCGGAGCAGCATGCTACAATTTTTCACCATTTAAGCAAGACTCCATTTTTCCATAATTGCTACCAAAATGGATACCCTCACATCGACCATCATTGGACTCCATCTGCTAGACCCTTGTCCATTCACTTCAACTTTCTGCATCCTTCCGCAGATTTTCATTGTCCTCTTCAGACTTTACTCTCTCACTCATTTTAGTGTCATCTGTGAACATAGAAAAATACAGTGCAAAACAGGTCCTTCGGCCCTCGATGTTGCGCCAACCTGTGAACTAATCTAAGCCCGTTCCCTCACACTATCCCATCATCATCTATATGCTTATCCAAGGACTGTTCAAATGCCCTGAATGTGGCTGAGTTAACTGCATTGGCAGGCAGGGCATTCCACGCCCTTTCCACTCTCTGGGTAAAGAACCTGCCTCTGACATCTGTCTTCAATCCATCACCCCTCAATTTGCAGCTGAGCCCCCTCGTACAAGCCAACATCATCATCCTCGGAAAAAGACTCTCACCATCCACCCTGACTCATCTTTCTCTGATCGTCTTGTACGTTTCTATTAAAGGCCCTCTTAGCCTTCTTCTCTCCAATGAGGACAAACTCCAGTTGCTCAGCCTTCTCTCCTAAGACCTTCACTCCAGACCAGGCAACATCCTGGTAAATCTCCTCTGCTCCTTTTCCAATGCTTCCGAATTCGTCCCGCAATGGAGCGACCAGAACAGGTCGCACGAGCGTTTTGTGCAGTTGCAGCATGACATCACGGCTCTGGAACTCAATCCCTCTACCAATAAAGTCTAACACACCGTATGCCTTCTTCACAGCACTATCAACATGGGTGGCAACTTTCAGAGATCTGTGTACATGGACGCCAAGGTCCCTCTGCACATCCGCACTACCAAGAATCTTTCCATTGGCCCAGTATTGTACCTTCCTATTATTCCTCCCAAAGCGAATCACCTCACATTGAACTCCATTTGCCACCTTTCCGCCCATTTTTGCACTTTATCCAAGTCTCCCTGCAACATGCGACATTCTTGCACATTGTCCACCACTCCACCGACTTTAGTGTCATTTGCAAACTTACTAACCCATCCACCTATGCCTGCGTCCAAGTCATTTATAAAAATGACAAACAGCAGTGGGCCAAAAACAGATCCTTGAGGCACACCACTAGTAACCGGACTCCAGGCTGAGTATTTTCCATCAAACACCACTGGTTGCCTTTTTACCGAAAGCCAGTTTCTAATCCAAACTGCTAAATCTCCCTCAATCACATGGCTCCGTGTTTTCTCCAATAGCCTACCATGTGGAACCTTATCAAAGGCTTTACTGAAGTCCACGTACACTACGTCAACTGGCCTTCACTCATCCACATGCTTGGTCACCTCCTCAAAATCTCCATGAGGTTTGTGAGACACGACCTGCCCTTGACAAATCCATGTTGACTATCTCCAATCAAATTGTTGCTTCCGAGATGATTAGAAACCCTATCTCTTATAACCCTTTCCAAAACTTTTCCTGCAACAGACGTAAGGCTCACTGGCTGTAATTGCCTGGCTCATCTCTACTGCCCTTCTTGAACAAGGGCACAACATTTGCAATCCTCCAGTCCTCTGGTGTTAAACCTGCAGACAATGAGGACTCAAAGATCAAAGCCAAGGGCTCCGCCACCTCCTCCCGAGCTTTCCAGAGAATTCTCGGAAAAATCCTCTCAGGCCCAGGGGATTTATCTAGCTTGACACCTTCTAGAATTGATAACATCTCCTCCTTACTAACCTGAATCCTTTCAAGTCTAATAGCACGTATCTCAGTCGTATCCTCGACGATATTCTCCTCTTCCTCAGTGAAAACAGATGAGAAATATTCATTTAGCACCTCTCCGATCTCTACCCGGTCCACACACAACTTCCCACTTCTGTCTTTGATTGGCCCTATTCCTACCCCAGTCGTCCTTATATTCCTCACATACCTTGAGACAACTTTACGGATCTCCTTTATTCTACCTGCGAATGACTGCTCAGGACCCCTCCTTGCTCTTCTTAACTCTCTCTTTAAATCCTTCCTTGCTCATCCGTAACTCTCCATCGCATCAACTGATCCATCTCATCTCAACATCACATAAGCCTCGCTCTTCTGCTTAACGCGAGATACAATTTCTTTAGTAAACCACGGTTCCCCTACCTTATCACTGACCCCTGCCTGACAGGGATGTACCTATCAAGGACACGCAATATCTGTTACTTAAACCAGCTCCCCATTTCGATTGTCCCCATCCCCTGCATTTTGCTACCCCATTCTTTGCCTCCTAAGTCTTGCCCAATTATAATTGCTTTCCCCCATCTCTAAGTCTTGCCCTGTGGCATGTTCCTCTCCCACTCCATCGCGAAACTGAACGTAACCGAATTATGGTCACTCTCTCCAAAGTGCTCATCTACCACTAAATCAAACACCCGGCCTGGTTCACTGTCAAGTACCAGATCCAGTGTGGCCTCCCCTCTTGTCGGCCCTTCGACGTACCGTGTCGGGAAACGCTCCTGCGTGCATTGGACAAAAACTCATCCATCCGACGTACGAGAGTTACAGCATTTCCAGTCAATGTTTAGGAAATTAAAGTCTCCCATAATGACCACCCTGTTCCTTTCACTCCTGCCCAGAATCGTTTTGCCAATCCTCTCCTTCAGATCCCTGGAACTTTGCAGAGGCCTATTAAAAAACTCCCAGCAGCGTGGCCTCTCCTCTCCTGTTTCTGACATCAGTCCATCCCACCTCAGTCGACCAGTCCTCCTCAAAAGTTTTTTCAGCCTCCGTTATACTGTCCTGGACAAACAAAGCCACACCTCCCCCTCTTTTCCCACCTTACCTGATCTTACTCAAAGATCTGAACCCTGGAACCTGCAACATCCATTCCTGACCCTGCTCTATCCATGTCTCCGTAATGGCCACAACATCGAAGCCCCAGGTACCTATCCAAGCTGCAAGCTCACCTCGCTTATTCCAGATACTCCTGGCAGTGAAGTAGGCACACTTCAATTCAGCTTGCTGTTTGCCAGCACACTCCTGTGACACTGAGATCCTGTCCATGTCCTCTCTATTCTCTTTCTCCTGTGTACTGAAACTACACCACAGTTTCCCATCCCCTTGCTAAGCTAGATTAAACCCACCCGAACAGCACGAGCAAATTTCCCGCCCAGGATATTAGTGCCCCTCTGGTTCAAGTGGATACCGTCCTGTTTGTAGAGGTCCCACCTTCCCCAGAATGAGCCCCAATTGTCCATGTACCTGAAGCCCTCCCACCTGCAGCATCCCTGCAGCCACGTGTTCAGCTGAAATCTCTCCCTGTTCTTGCCTCGCTATCACTTGGCACGGGTAACAAACCAGAGATAACCACTCCATTTGTTTGAGCTCTCAGCTTCCAGCGGAGCTCCCTGAAATCCTGCCTGACGTCCCTATCCCTCTTTCTACCTATGTCGTTGGTACCTATGTGGACCATGGCTTGGGGCTGGTCACCCTCGCCCTTCAGGACCCCAAAGACACTATCCGAGACAACACGGACCCTAGCACCTGGAGGCAACGCACCAATCGTGAGTCTCTTCGGTTCCAAACAAGCCTTCTATCTGTCCCTCTAACTATTCAGTCCCCAGTGACTAACACTCTCCTCCTATACCCCCTTCCCTTCGTTGCAAGAGAACAGACTCTGTGCCAGAGACCTGCACCCAAGTCAGTATTGAGGTAATGCCTCATCGTAAGGAGGTCAGAATTGACGGAGTGGCAGATATTTAGAGGGTCAGTACTGAGGCAGTGCACAACCGTCAGAGGGTCAGTACTTAAGGAGAACCCCATTATCAGAAGGTCAACACGAATGGAGAGTCACATCGTCAATGGTTCAATCCTGAGGAACACTTCATTATCATAGGGTCAGTCCTGAGGCAGTGCTTCATTGTCAGAGGGTCAGTATTAAGGTTTAGAATTGAGGGAGTGCTATCTGATTATGTCACTCTGACAATGAGGCACTGCCGCAGGAATGAGCCTCTGACAATGAGGCACTTTCTCAGTTCTGAATCTCTGACAAGGAAGCATTCCCTCGTGCAAACCCTCTGTATGGGCCAGATGTCAATGAGGCACTCGCTGAGGACTGACCCTCTGACAAAGTTCCAATAGCTTACTACTGACCTTCTAATCATGTGCCCCCTACCCCATTTTTAAATCTGTTACATTGAGGGCACTGCCTCAGAACTGACACACTGGCTATAAGGCAGTCCGTAAAGACTGACCCGCTGATCATGAGGCTGTCCCTCAGTTAATGACCCTCTAAATATGAGGCACTCCCGTAATTCTGACCGTCAGGAGCTACCTCAATGTTGACTCACTGATATAGAGGCACTGCCTCAGAATTGACATGCTGACGATGGGGCACTTGCTCAGGACAGACCCTCTGATAGAGCTGCAGGTTTGATATTAGAGCAGTGATGCACCGCGAGCAGGTCAGTATTAAGGGAGTGCCACACAGTCAGTGGACCAATATTAGGGGAGTGCCACACTGTCAGAGGATCACTCTTAATGGAGTGCTGCACTTGTGGTGAGTGAGTACTGAGGCAGTGCAGCACTGCAAAGGGTCAGTAATGAGAGAAAGCTCCATTTTCAGAGGGTTAGCACAGAGGAAGTGCTTAATCAGAGAGTTATTTCAGAGAGAGTGCTGTATTGTCAGAGTTTCGCACTGCGGGAGTTTCACACAATCAGAGGTCCAATATTAAGGAAACACTGCACTGTTGGAGGGTTGATATAAAGGGAGGGCTGCACTGTCAGAGGGTTAATGATGTGGGAGTGCTGAAATATCACAGAATCAGTCCTGAGAAGTGCTGCTCATTCAGAGAGTTCGTGCTGAGGGAGTGGTCTAATGTGAAAAGATTGATATCAAGGGGCACTGCCGAAGGATCAGTAGTGCAATACTGTCAGAAAAACAATATTGAGGGAGTTCTGCTGTGTCAGTGGGTCAATATTACAGGATTGCTACACGATCCACGTATCAATGTCAGAAAGTCAGTCCTGAGGGAGTGCTGCACTGTTGGAGGGCCAATATTGAGTGTGTGCGACACTCAAGAGGATCATTTTGTTGGACTTGTGCACTGTCAGAAGTTCAAATGTAAGCAAGTGCCACACTGGTAGCGGGTTCTCTTTCATACCCACCCCCACAAAGAGAAGCCCTCCCTCATCTTGAACCCTCTGACAGTGCAGCACTCCCTTAATATTAACCCGCTGCCAGTGTGGCACTCCGTTACAGAGCAGAACTCCAACAAAGTGATCATCTGAGTGTCGCGCACACACTCAATATTGACCCTCCAAAAGCGGAGCCCTCCCTCAGAACTGACCGTCTGACATTGATACACTGATAGTGTCGCAATTCTGTAATATCGACCCCCACTGACGCAATATTGGCCTTCGGACAGTACTGCGCTACTGATCCTTCGGCGGTGCCTCTTGATATCAATCCTCTGACATTATAGCACTCCCTCAGTACTAACTCTCTGAACGTGCAGCACTCTCTCAGGTCTGATTCTGCGCTATTTCAGCACTCCCACGTCATTAACCCGCTGACAGTGCAGCACTCCCTTTATATTATATTATATTTATCAACTCTCCAACAGTGCACTATTTCCTTAATATTGGACCTCTGATTGGACAAGCTGACAGCATCTCATGTTCTTTATCGACAGAGAGTCAGTTCTGTGGTCGTACCTCATTGTAATGGGTCAGAGTGGGTCTAATCAGTCCAACCCCAAACCTAACCGTGGCTTCAGGCCTAAGCCTAGCCTCAGGCCTAACCCTCAGCCTCAACCTAAGCAGAAGCCTCAGCCCCAAACCTAAATGTGGTCTGAGCTCTGACCCTAACCATAGACTCAGCCCTAAGCCTAACCTCAGCCTTAACCCAAAACCTCTCCCGAGCCCTACCCCGAACTCCAAACTTAACCTCATTAGTAACCCTAACACAAGTCTCATCCCTCACCCTAACTCTACCCTCATCCAAAACCTCGTCCAATCCTCAGACCTAACCCCTAGCCTCGGTCCTCACCCAAACCCTAACCCTCGCCACCCTCTCACGCTAACCCTCATTGTTAATTAGTGAGTACTGAGGTATAGCAGCACTGTCAGAGCATCAGAATAGTGGGAGTGAACTATTGTCAGACTGTCGATACTGAGGCAGTGTCTCATTATAGAAGGGTCAGAATTGAAGCAGTGCCACACTAACAGAGACTCAGTACTGAGGTACTGCAACAGCGTCATAGAATCTGAACTGTGGGCGTGCATTATTGTCAGAGGGTCATGATCTGAGGCAGTGTCTCCTTGTGAGAGGGTCAGTACTGACAGAGAGCCTTCCTTGCCTGACGGTCAGTACTGAGGCACTGCTTCTTTGTCAGGGGTCTGGAGGGATAGTGTCTCATTGTTGGTCAGTCCAGTGTGAGGCAGTAGCTCATTGGTGGAGGGTCAGTCCTCAGGGTGGGCGGATGATGTGGAGGTGCTGGTGTTGGACTTGGGCGGACAAGGCTGAGTATTGACACTCTGCTACAAATGCACTCTCTCGTTCTGACCCTCTGATAAAGGCAAACTCCCTAATTGCTGACACTCTGCCAAGTAGGCACTGGCTCAAACAGACCCTCTGACAATAGGCCACTGACCCTCTGATAGAGCTGCAGTACCTCAGTGAGGCAGTGGCACTTCTTGAATTCTGATCCCATTACAATCAGGCACTGCGTCAGTACTGACGCTCTGCCAAAGAGGTACTGCCTGAAAACTGATCCAATGACAATGAGGCACTCCATCAGGACTTACCTCTGACAGTGCTAGATTACCTCTGTACTGACCTTCTAAAATGGGTGGCACTCCTTCAATTCTGACCCCCTTACAACATAGCCCTGCTGCAGTGCCGACCCTCTGACAACAGTGCATTCTCTGAAGCCTGATCCCCTCAAGATGAGGTCATACTTCAGTATTAACACTGACAAAGAGTCACTTCTTCTATATTGACCCTCTCATTGTGCGGCACACCCTCAGTTCTGATCTTACGACAATGGCGCACTTTTGACCAGCTGACAATGGTGCTCTCCCTCAGTTCTGACACCTCCACAGTTCTGCACTACCTCTGTACTGACTCTCAGCACTGACCCTATTCTGATCCATTACAATGAGGCGCTGCCTCACTTGTGGCTGTATAACAATGATGCACTCCATCGATTCTGCGCCGCACACAGTGCTGTAATACTTCCGTACTGCCCTGTAATTGTGTGGCACTCCCTTAATTTTGACCCCCTTACACTGAGGCTGTGCCTCAGTATTTACCTCTGAAAATAATGCACTCCTACAGATCCGGCCCTCTGATGCTACTGCAATAACTTAATTTTTATCGGCTCGTCACGTGGTTAGCTTCAATGCTGATGCCATTACACGGAGGCAGTTTCTCAGAACTGACCTTCTAACAATGGCACTCCCTTCGGACTGTCAGATACAGCCACACTACCTCCATTTTGACCCTCTCATCACGTGGCAGTCCCTCAATTCTGAACTTCTCACAATGAGTCGCTAACTCAGTATTGACCCTCTGACAAAGAGGCACTCCCTTAGGGCTGACCTTGCACCAATCAGATACTGCCTCACACCAAACCCTCTCGAATAATGAGGCACTGCTTCAGTACAGACCCTCTGACAAAGACGCACTGCCTCAGAACTGACTCTCCAGCTATGGCGACCGGCCACAAAACGGACCTGCTGACAATGAGGCACTTCCTACCATCTCCAATCATGTGGCATATCTCTAATCCTGTGGCCCTCTCTCAGTTCTGTCGCCATTGCATTGAGGCATTCCCTCTTCGTTGATCCTCTGAACTCCCTCAAGACTGACCATCCACCGTTGATGCACTACCTCAGATCTGACCCACCGACAGTCCTACAATCTGTCACCATTCCACGTAGCATTCCAGCAATTCTGACCCCATTTCAATGAGACGCTGTTTCAGATGGTCAGTCTGAAAATGAAGCGCATTCGCAGGACTAAATCTCTGAAACTAAAGCTCTTACTCAGTACTAACTCTCTGGCAGGCAAGTATTGGAAGTTAGGTTAGGGCTGAGGTTAGACTTGGAGCTTAGGCGAGGGTTGGGGTTGAGGCTAAGCGCTAATTGGGGCTGTGTGTTACGGTTCATTTTAGGGCTGAGGCCATAGCTAGTGGTAGGGCTGAGGCTCACTTCAGGGCTGAGACTAGATGTTCGGTCTGAGGATCAGCATTAGGGCTGAGGGTAGGGAGGGTTTACGCTGAGGATAGGGTTAGGGTTAGGGTTAATGCTGAGGTGAGGGTTAGCCTGAGGCGAGCGTTTGTCTGGGTTTAGGGCTGAGGCTGGGTTTAGAGTCAGGGTTCGGGCAAAGAGACGCTGCCTCAGAACTGACCTGCTGACAATTAGCCAGTGCCTTAGGTACTGATGAGCTAATAAAAAGGCCCGCTCTCAGCACTGACACTGCAGCAATGAAGTCTTGCCTCACAACTAACTCACAAAGGGCTCATAATTGAGGAAGTGCCGAATGATGAAAGGGTGCGGACTGAGGTGTTGCACAACTGTCAGAGGGTCAGAACTGAGGTATTGCATCATTATCAGATGGTCAATACTGCAGCAGTGGCCCACTGTAATAGGGTCAGAAAGGTCATACTGAGGTCTTGCAAGATAGGGTCAGAACTGTTGGAGTGATTCATTATCAGAGGGTAGGCACTGAGGCATTGAAGCATTGACAGAGGGTCAGCACACTGTCTGTATTGAACATGTGGCAATAATGTTCTGACTCCATAACATCAAGGCACTGCCTCAAAACTGACCCTTAAGACTGACCCTCGCACAGTGCTGCATTGCCTCAGTCGTGATGCTGCATTCGTGTGGTACTAGCAGTTCCAACCCCATGAATAGGATGGGCTGAAGGGTAACATTTCTTGATATTTGAGAAATGGTTGACTTTGAATGAGTCCTGTCAGCATTCCTGTTTTACAGTTAATTTTATTTCTGTAACTGGTTTTTTTCTTTGCCAAGTCGTTTGTTACACCGGATCAGAGGGAGCATTTTGTTCCTCGGCACTGGGCGTCATCTCGGAACGAGACCGCGAACGGTGCCAGGAACAACCTCAGCCTCCAGGCCAGCGATTGATCGAGGGGTCCCTCACGGCCACAAGAACATGAGGCTTATTCTTTTTTACTCTCTACTTGTTATTCTTTTTAATTACTCTTTCTCCATCTTTTATTTCCTCAATAAATGTTCATCTTTCAGAAAATTGGCAAGCATTCCTTTAACTGCACTTGATAGAATCACAAAAGAACCACTTCGATGCACGCTGTCATCAAAAACACAACATTATTATGAGGCACTGCCTCAGCATTGATCCTCTGACAATATCGCACTCCAACAGATTTGACCCTTTGACAACGAAGCAAGGCCTCAGTATTGAAGCTCTGACAATGCTTCAATCCCTCAGTTCTGACCATCTGACAAGGAGGCACCTTTATTTCTGACCCTCTCACAGTAGCAATATCTCAGGACTGACCTTCTATTTGTATGGCATTGCCTCACCTTAGAACGAGGTGCTGCCTCAGTCTTGACCTTCTGACAATAATGCACTCCCACAGTTCGGACCCTCTCATATTGCTGCATTTCCTCAATACTGACACTAAAAATGTGTGGCAGATCTTCAGTGCTGATCCTTTTACAATGAAGCATTGTCTCAGTATTGACCATCTGACAGTGATGAACTCTCTTAGGGGTCAGGAATGAACCCCTGTCAATGAGGGACTTCTTCAGTGCCCGCACTCATTATTCGCCTTCTGACAAAGCTTCAATACCTCAGTACTGACCCTCTCACAGGGCCGATTTTCTGTCAAATCTAGAGAATTAATACAGAGGAGGTGTCTCTTATTAGAGGGTCTGCATGAACTCTTGGTTGAAGCGTTCAATAAATTGCTCCAACCTGAAAGAAGTAATTCTTCCCTGAATTAATAGGCAACCAATTTGAAAATGTGGCCTCTGGTCGTAAAATCTTTCACAAATGGGAGTAATCTCTACGGATATACACTATCAAGCCTCTTAAGAATCTTAAATGTCGAAAAAATAACTTTTTTTTCAATCTTATAAACTCCAATGAATGTAGCCCAACTTTCCTAAGCATAGCAATTCCCTCCGCCATTTCCGAAATCAACCCAGTCAACATGAGGTGTTCGGCCTCCGCAGCACTCGCTCTGTGGCCGTACATGACTTGTAAGTTACCATCCTGCTGCTACGACTCTACTTCTATTTACGATGCAGTCCTCCGTCCATCCGAACATACTACCCTTGAACACACGGGCTCTTTTCTTTTGAGACACCTTATGAGCTGTACCTTATCAAATGCTTTGTTGAAATCTCAATGTACTACATCAACTGGTGGTCCTTCGTCAGTAATGTTTGTTTCCTTCTCAAAGCACTGTAGCAAGTTTGTCAAGTATTATTTCCCCGTTATGAAAGGATGTTAACTCTGTAGGATGTTATAGCACACTCAGTACCCTGTTATTTCATCTTTCATTGCCGGCATGAACATCTACCCAGGTTGACCTCAATTGGCAATACTTGCTGACTATTTTGTCCAAGGATCTTTGTAATAATGGTGTTATGTTCACAATCTTTCAATCCTCTGAGAATTTTCCACAATCTAAGGATTCTTGGAAGATTATCATCAGTGTCTCCACTGTATCTGTAGCTGCGTTGTTCAACATGAGAGGATACAACTCATCATACCCCTTGAATATTTTCTGTACTGATTGGAGTTATGTTTGGAATTCTGTGCAGTGACATTCACTTTTAAGTTTGCTAAATACTACCAGGAACAGAAATTGTGATCCAGCTGCAACTAAACTAAAGCTTTCAGCACAGAAGGAAGTGTTTCAATTCATTATGAACCGATTAACTCCTGAAAAGGGCAATACGATTTGCCTCAGTCCATCAATGTTCTTTCTCCAACATCCTGAGATGCATTATCTGTATTTCTTCAAATTTACCACAGAATCTGTTTCACTCACCCTTTCAGCAATACGCATGACAACAAATGGGCATTTTTAGTCCCCCTGTAGCCTCCGTTGCACACGTGCATTGTTAGATGATCATTTATTTGCGTGCCTGCTTTTTTGCTCGAATGGAGAAAGGTAAATTTCTGTTCTTTTGTCATCAGAACTATTGCCTCCTCACTCTCATCTTCCTTGTTTTATCCTGTGCTGGAATATTTAATTTGTTGACTTATCTGAAATATGTTGTTGAATGGATTGGGTTTTGTAACATTGCATTCCCCAGAGACCATCTACCGATGCTGTTGCTTGTTCTAACAGTTATTATCTCGCAGAGTGGAAAATGCAGTTTGAAAGCAATGGAACATTATCGATGAAGAAGTTGATGCATAAATTGCTGCGATCTTCTAAACTACAAACTCACCTTCAATTCTTTCTCGGTCAGAGCATTGTGCCGGCGCAAATGAATCGTGTTCTCAATGCGACTTCCAAAACCATGGAATTGAATTTGCATATTGATTTCTTCTTCCCTCTTCAGAAATGCAAAGTAGTATCGTGATGAAGCTTCCAAGGCGATGATTGTGTCCTTCAATGAACAGAAAAGTGACTTTTAGACTCATGGAAATATTTCACTACTTCTATAGACATGAAAGGCAAACATTCTCCCTGCATATGACCCAGTCTCATTTTATCATATCTTTCTGATTTTACACGCCATGGGATAATCATTGCGGAGTAACAGAAATGTTGATCATGGAAATTTATCACTGTTTTCATAAATAATGGCAAATTTTCAACATCTTGCAATTGTATGAAGGCTCAGTCTCATCACACCTCGCCTGCTGCACAAAGACATTCTTACACTGCTTTCAATGTTAGGGCTCAAACAAAACACAATCATGACACAAATGCATCAACACACTACTTTCAATACGATCTGATATCCTTGCCAGGCACTGGAGGGGTTGCGGAGACTGGTGAGTGGATAAAGTCGTTCCTCTGTTCAAGCAGGAAAACAGGGACTTTCCAGGTAACTACAGACTGGTGAGTGTCTCATGTCTCAAAAGCATGGGCTAATAAGGGACAGCCAGCATGGCATTATGCGGGGCAGGTTATGTCTTACCAAGTCAGTTGAAGTTTTCAAGGAGGTGACAAGGGTGATCAATTCGGGTAGAACAGTTGATAACATATACATGGATTTTACGAACGTTTTCAACAAGGTTCCTCATGGTATGCTCATCCAGAAGATTAGGATCCATGAGATCCATGGTGACTTGGCCTGCCCATATAAGGCAGATGGTAGCGGTGGAAGGCTAACAAAGATAACACAGTGTAGGGCTGGAGGAATACAGCAGGGCAGGCAGCATCAACAATGTCAGCTTTCCTGTTCCCCTGATGCTGCCTGACCTGCTGCGTTCCTCCAGCTCCACACTTGGTTAACTCTGATTCCAGCATCTACAGTTCTTGCCGTCTCAGTGGTGGAAAGCTGTTTTTCTGGCTGCAGCTCAGTGACGAGTGGTGTTCCGCATCGATGTGACTTCTGCCGTTTGTGATATATGTAAATGACTTGGTGGCAAATGTAGATGGGAGATTAGTAAGTTTGCAGATGATATAAGGACCAATGGACTTGTGGACAGCATGGAAGGTTGTCAAAGGACACAGCAAGATACAGACCAATTGCAAACTCGAGCGGAGAAATGGCCGATGGAATTTAATCTGGGCAGGCATGAGGTGTTGCATTTTAGGAGACCAAGTGTTAAGGAAAGGGATACACAGTTAATGGCAGGACCCCAAACAGCAGTGAAGTCCAGAGGGATCTTGGGGTCCTAGACCATAACTCCCTGACAGTAGCCACACAAGTAGATAGGGTGGTCAAGAAGGCATATCGCATGCTTGCCTTTATGCTGAGGGAAACTCAGTGCAAGAGTCAGGATGTCACATTGCAGCTTCACAAGACTTTGTTGAGACCACACAGAGTATTGCATTCAATTCTGGCCGCCACATTACACTAAGGATGTGCAGGCTTTGGACAGGGTGCAGAAGAGATTTACCAGCACGCTGACTGGAAGAGAGGGTATGAACGAGAAGGAGGAGCTGGAAAAACTCTTCGTTTTCTCTGGGGCAGTAGAAGCTGAGGGCAGGCTTGATAGAAATCTATAAAATTAGGAGATACATAAATACAGCTAACGGTCAGAAAATTTCTCCCCCGGAGTTGAAGTGTCCACTATTAGGGGGCATCATTTAAGCTGAGGGGGGGGGGGGTTCAAAAGAGATGTGAGGGGCAAATATTTCACACTGAGCATGTTAAAAGTGTGGAATACATTGCCCAGGGTGGTAGTGGATGCAGATACGATGAAAGCATTTAAAAGGGTCTTTTCGTTAAGTGCACGAATATGCAAGGAATGGAGGACTATGGATCAAGGACAGGCAGAAGGGATTATTTCATTTGTTGTCATGTTTGGCCCAACACGGCGTGCCAAAGGGCACATTCCTGTTGCTGTACTGTTCCAAGTTTTGTGCTCACTTGTATCATGATTACAAAAAGTAGGATTGGGAAGAATTTTTGAGAAGCGTTTGAGAACATTATTTCATGTAAGGACAAACGGGATAAGGATTAGGTGACACAGCACAAACAGATTTTGGAGCCCATGATGAATCATAGGGACCTCACAAGCACCAATGATCAGAGGGATCTCAGGATCTTGATGTGTATGCCTGTTGATCCCCCAATGTAATGGACCAGGTCGTTGAAGTGGTTTGGAAGGCACATTGGATACTTGTCTTTATTAGACTTAACATTAAGTGACAGAGTTTCAGAATAGGCAGGGTATGTACAAAATGTTGGTTAGACCCAACAGTGAAGTCAACGATGAGAAAATACAGTGAGACTTGGACAACGATCAGGCTTGACCTGATAAAGGATAAGTTACATTTGCACCATACAAGTGCTAAGCAGCAATCAGCTCCAACAAGAGAGAATATGACCATATCAAAAAAATTCCATGTCCTTACACTCACATCATCCTTACATTTATTTTTTTTTAAATGTGCAAGTGCGATGCAAGCCATGCAAGGCTACAGGCCAGGTGTTAGAAATCAGGTTAGAACAATTCAGTGCTTATCCTTGACTGTCACAGAATCCGTGAGCTTAAGAATGTATTTCTCCTGTATTGTAGACTACTGAGGTGCTTGGCTATCCACTGAACCAAGGTTAACACTGATCTGAAACTAAACTGGGTCAGTTATATAACCAGCAGTAGCCAGGCCCATGGTACAAATCACCCTGCTGTGCGACAGGGTCAGGCAAATCCAAGTGAGCGAGCGTGGTTGGAGACTCATTCATTGGGGGCATAGATTCTGTCGCCACATTTGAGACACCAGGGCTGTGTGTTGCTTCCCTGGTGCCAAGGTCAAGGACATGTCTGAGTGGTTGCAACAAATTCTTAAGGTGGAGGGTGAGCAGCCAAAGGCCACCGTGCACGTTGGTACCAATGACATAGGCAGAAAGAGGGAAGACATCCTGCGGACTATGGACAAGGAGTTAGCAAAGAGGCTGAAAGGCAGGACCCAGAGGGTAATAATTTATGGGTTACCACGAGTGCCACATGTTAGAGAGTTGTCATAGAAAGATAGGTGAGATGAATGCATGGTTAAGGAGCTGGCACAGGGGGCAGGGTTTCCGGCTCATGGATAATTGGGACCGTTTCTGAGCAAGGGGTGACCTGTGCAAGAGGGATGGGAGGCAAGACGCTGTGAGCGGGACAGGACAGAGGGGACAAGTCGTTGTGAGCGGGTTACGACGGAGGGGACAAGTGCCTGTGAGCAGATCAGGAAGGAGGGGCAAATCGCCATCAGCGGGACAGGGCTGTGGGGGCCAGTCCCCGCGAGCGGGTCAGGACTGAGGGGGCAAGTCCCCGCGAGCGGGACAGGGCTGAGGGGGCAAATCGCCGTCAGCGGGACAGGGCTGCGGGAGAGGGCTGCGGGGGCCAGTCCCTGTGAGCGGGTCAGGGCTGCGGGGGCCAGTCCCTGTGAGCGGGTCAGGGCTGCGGGGGCCAGTCCCTGTGAGCGGGTCAGGGCTGCGGGGGCCAGTCCCTGTGAGCGGGTCAGGGCTGCGGGGGCCAGTCCCTGTGAGCGGGTCAGGGCTGCGGGGGCCAGTCCCTGTGAGCGGGTCAGGGCTGCGGGGGCCAGTCCCTGTGAGCGGGTCAGGGCTGCGGGGGCCAGTCCCTGTGAGCGGGTCAGGGCTGCGGGGGCCAGTCCCTGTGAGCGGGTCAGGGCTGCGGGGGCCAGTACCTGTGAGCGGGTCAGGGCTGCGGGGGCCAGTCCCTGTGAGCGGGTCAGGGCTGCGGGGGCCAGTCCCTGTGAGCGGGTCAGGGCTGCGGGGGCCAGTCCCTGTGAGCGGGTCAGGGCTGCGGGGGCCAGTCCCTGTGAGCGGGTCAGGGCTGCGGGGGCCAGTCCCTGTGAGCGGGTCAGGGCTGCGGGGGCCAGTCCCTGTGAGCGGGTCAGGGCTGCGGGGGCCAGTCCCTGTGAGCGGGTCAGGGCTGCGGGGGCCAGTCCCTGTGAGCGGGTCAGGGCTGCGGGGGCCAGTCCCTGTGAGCGGGTCAGGGCTGCGGGGGCCAGTCCCTGTGAGCGGGTCAGGGCTGCGGGGGCCAGTCCCTGTGAGCGGGTCAGGGCTGCGGGGGCCAGTCCCTGTGAGCGGGTCAGGGCTGCGGGGGCCAGTCCCTGTGAGCGGGTCAGGGCTGCGAGGGCCAGTCCCTGTGAGCGGGTCAGGGCTGCGGGGGCCAGTCCCTGTGAGCGGGTCAGGGCTGCGGGGGTCAGTCCCTGTGAGCGGGTCAGGGCTGCGGGGGCCAGTCCCTGTGAGCGGGTCAGGGCTGCGGGGGCCAGTCCCTGTGAGCGGGTCAGGGCTGCGGGGGCCAGTCCCTGTGAGCGGGTCAGGGCTGCGGGGGCCAGTCCCTGTGAGCGGGTCAGGGCTGCGGGGGCCAGTCCCTGTGAGCGGGTCAGGGCTGCGGGGACCAGTCCCTGTGAGCGGGTCAGGGCTGCGGGGACCAGTCCCTGTGAGCGGGTCAGGGCTGCGGGGACCAGTCCCTGTGAGCGGGTCAGGGCTGCGGGGGCCAGTCCCTGTGAGCGGGTCAGGGCTGCGGGGGCCAGTCCCTGTGAGCGGGTCAGGGCTGCGGGGGCCAGTCCCTGTGAGCGGGTCAGGGCTGCATGGGGCAGTCCCTGTGAGCGGGTCAGGGCAGCGGGGGCCAGTCCCTGTGAGCACGACAGGACTGCAGGGGGCAAATCGCTCTGAGCGGGACAGGGCTGTGAGGGCCAGTCCCCGTGAGCGGGTCAGGACTGAGGGGGCAAGTCCCCGTGAGCAAGACAGGACGGCGGGGGCCAGTCCCTGTCAGCGGGACCGGGCTGCGGGGGCCAGTTCCTGTGAGCCGGTCAGGACTGAGGGGGCAAGTCGCTGTGAGCGGGTCAGGGCTGCGGGGGCAAATCGCTGTCAGCGGGAGACGGCTGCGGGAGCAAGTCGCTGTGAGCGGGACAGGGGTGCGGGGCCCAGTCCCTGTGAGTGGGACAGGACCGAAGGGGCAAGTCGCTGTCAGCAGGACAGGGCGGCAGGGGCCAGTCGCTTGAGAGCGGATCAGGACTGAGGGGGCAAGTCGCTGGCAGCGGGGCAGGGCTGAGGGGACAAGTCCCTGTGAGCGGGTCAGGGCTGAGGGGGCAGGTCACTGTCAGAGGGTCAGGGCTGCGGGGGCATGCCCCTGTGAGCGGGTCATAGCTACGGGGGCCAGTCCCTGTGAGCGTGAGAGTAGTGCAGGGGGCAAATCGCTGAGTGCGGGTCAGGACGGCAGGGGGCCAGTCCCTGTGAGCAGCTCAGGCCTGGGGGGGGCCAGGGCTGCGGGGGCCAGGCCCTGTGAGCGTGACAGCACTGCAGGGGCCCAGTCCCTGTGAGCGGGTCAGGGCTGCAGGGGGCAAATCGCTGTGAGCACGACAGCACTGCAGGGGGCAAATCGCTGTGAGCGGGTCAGGGCTGCGGGGCCAGTCCCTGTGAGCGGGTCAGGACTGCAGGGGCAAATCGCTGTGAGCAGGACAGGGCTGCAGGGGGCCAGTCCCTGTGAGCGGGTCAGGGCTGCAGGGGCAAATCGCTGTGAGCAGGACAGGGCTGCAGGGGGCCAGTCCCTGTGAGCGGGTGTGGACTGCAGGGGGCCATTCCCTGTGAGCGGGTCAGGGCTGCGGGGGCCAGTCCCTGTCAGCGGGACAGGACGGCAGGGGGCAAATCGCTGTGAGCGGGTCAGGGCTGCGGGTGCCGGTACCTGTGAGCCGGTCAGGACTGAGGGGGCAAATCGCTGTCAGCGGGACAGGGCTGCGGGGGCAAGTCGCTGTCAGCGGGTCAGGGCTGCTGGGGACAGTCCCTGTCAGCGGGTCAGGGGGTCAGGGCACTGGGGCAAGACCCTGTGAGCAGTTCAGGGCTGCGGTGGCAAATAGCTGTCAGCGGGTCAGGGGTGCGGGGGACAGTCCCTGTGAGTGGATCAGGGCTGGGGGGGCCAGTCCCTGTGAGCGGGTCAGGGCTGCGGGGGCAACTGGCTCTGAGTGCGTCAGGAGAGAGGGCGCAAGTCGCTGTGAGCAAGTCAGGACGGAAAGGGCAAGTCGCCGTGGATGGGTGAGGACTGCAGGGGCAAGAGGCTGTGAGGGGGTCAGGACAGCAGTGGCAAGAGGCTGGGGACGGGTAATGACAGAGGAGGCAAGTCGCTGTCAGTTGCTAAGTACTGCAGGGGCAAGTGGCTGTGCGCGGGTGAGGACAGAAGGGGCAA
>NW_026728043.1:1605000-1628491 GCF_030684315.1 Stegostoma tigrinum | reverse complement strand
TGCACAAATGTGTTCAGTGAAATGAGTTGCATGCTATATATGTATTATTCTTCCTGATTCTATTGCACGCATACAAATTAAAGTTAGTTCCACTTTTGAACAAAAAACTGCTTTTAGATGTCTGATGTATCTCATTTGCCTGCCACTTAGTCTTGTTGATGAGTTGTGTTTCTGTTTTGTGAAGAAATATGAATGAGCTGGAGCACTAATGGCAATGCCCAATGTGGTGATCTTACAACATGGCAGCTGGAAGGTTGGGCAGGGAGGGAGATGGGTTTCACAAGAACTATTACAGAGGGAAATGGAGAGACAGGTGATGTATGTGGCAGCACCGAGACAGTGAGCAGAATGAAATGCAGCCTGAAGGGGAATCTGGCTGTCGTCGCAAAGGCACGGGCTGAATGGAAGAGGACAGAAAGGATTCACTCAGAGGAAGAGAAGATCAGACTAGACTGACTGTGAAACAGGCAGTAATCATTGGCAAGTTACTGATAGGAGGGTGAATCAATCGGGCTCACTTTAAGACTGTTTACAGTTACCATATAGTTCCTGGGAGATGTGTCAATCAGGCCAGGCTCATAGAGAAACGCTTCCCGGAGTAATTAACATGGAGACCCCACTGGGAAAGAGTGAGGGGTTGGCCGTCCTGCTTCCACTGCTGCTGGTGATGTCCAGGCCAGTCATTCTGGCCAGAGACTTCAGCTGCATCATCGGCACGAATGAACAATATGGAGGGTATGACAGTGAACTGGACTCGACGTCCAGATTTCTGATGGAAACGGTTGAATTTGCCAAGCTGCACAACATCTTCAGCACCCCTGCAGACTGAGCAGAGAGTAGAAACGCCTGGTCATAGCCAGACGGGTCTATACACCCATTGGATAGATTTCCTGTTTGCGCCCACACGTCCTCGATCATATCCGTGGAAGTCAAGCCGGTGTTCTTCTCTGACTACTGCCTCCTGCTGGCTGACTGTCACCTACAGGATGACCAGCGGGCTGGCAAGGGAACATGGAAGCTGAATGTGAAACTGTTGACCCCAGAAAAATCATTAAGAAGCTCAAAAGAGAGCACACAGGTTGGAGAAGGATGAAGACCCTTTTTTGCACTTGGTGGGAGGCAGTCAAAGCGAACACCAAGAAGTTCTTTGTCCTGAAAAGTGTTCAGAAGGTGAGAGAGAGTTGGGCAAAACTGTTCAAACTCCAGAAACCCGTGCAACACCTACTCTGAGTACAGACAATCGAGTCATTGTCACGGAGGAGCCCCAGGAGGTGTCGAGGCAGCAAGCCCCACTCTCTGCCTTGGAGGCCTCCAAGATCATCTTGCGGTTCAGGGTCTGCACTGTGGAGCAAGAGAGAATAACAGTCAGAGACAGACAGCACTGAAACAGACCGTTTGGTCCAACTTGTTCATGCTGACTCGATATCCTAAATAAATGTCGTCCCATTTGCCAGCATTTGGTCCATATCCCTCTGAACTCTTCCTATTCATTTTCCCATTCAGATGGCTTTTAAATGTTGAAGTTGTACCAGCTTCCAGTCCTCTCTCTAGCAGCTCACTTCATACATACACCACCCTCTGCATGAAAATAATGTACCTTAAATCCCTTTTAGATTTTTCCCCTGTTACTTTAAACCTCTGCCCTCCAGTTATGGACTCTCCCACCCCAAGGAACAGACAATGTCTATAAACCCGATCCATGCCTCTCATGCTGTTACTAATCTCTACCAGGTCATCCCTCAGCCTTTGATGCTCCAGGGAAAATAGACCCAGTCTATTCAGCCTCGTCCTTGAGCTTTAACCCTCCAACACAGTCACCATCCTTGTAAATCTTTTCTGAACCCTTTCCGGTTTCACAACATCCTTCCTACAGCAGGGAGACTGGAATTAGATACAGTATTCCAATGGAGGCCAAATCAGTGTCCTTGGAAGCTGCATGTGACCCAATGAGATGTGTTCACATTCCGTCTTCTTGAAGATGCTAAAGGAGAGCTCTGTGCTCAGCAGCCTGAAGGATGAGCATAGCTCGATAAGTTTGTCTCAATCTGACATCCTGAAGCTCAGCAAATCCTTTTAAGCCAGTCCGTATGACACTCTGACCACAGCCAGCGCAATGACACCCAGACATTCCTGTCCTCGATCCTGGGGGTCTTCAACAACACCAAGCAGGAGAGCCTGGACCGACCATTATCTCTGGATGAGCTGGAGAAGGCCTTCGAGTCCTTAGAAAAGAATAAAACTCTGGGAAGTGATGCCTTTCCAGCCGAGTTGTATTCAGCTCTTTGGGAGTTGATTGGCCAGGGCCTGCTGGAGCTGTACGACAGTATGCTTCTGTCAGGTACCATGAGCGAATCCATGAGGAATGGTATCATCACCCTGACCTGCAAGTGGAAGGGATTGAGGGAGGAAGTTAGAAAGCAGCGACCAATATAATTGGCGAATGTAGCCTACAAAATCCTGTCTCAGTCATTTGTAACTGGGTCAGGTCTGCTCTGCGATTGGTGATTGACCCTGACCAAACCTGTGCTGCAGGGGACAGGACGATCTCTGAGAGCCTCGCGCTCCGAGGGATACGGTCACCGGCAGGCAGAACAGAGGGGTGGATACCTGCCTCATCAGCCTGGACCAAGAGAAGGCCTTTGGCAGGATATTGCAGACCAACATGTGGGATGTGCTTTATAAAATGGGCTTTGGGGAGAGAATCTGCAATTGGGCCCGACAGATCTACACCGACATCATTAGCGCAGTCTCAATCTGCGTATGGGAATCACAGAGCTTACCCATCAGATCCAGGGTCTGGCAGGGCTGCCCACTCTATCGAGCCCTTTGCTGAGTCCATCAGTAAGGATGTGAGCCTGAGAAGTGTGATTATTCCAGGTAGAGCGGGCCTGCAGGTCAAAGCGTCCCTGTACGATAACGATGTCACCAATCTCTGCTCAGCCCCAGTGTCAGTGCGCAGGTTCATGAGCATCTGTGACCCTTTCAAACTGGCCTCGGGAGCCACGGTAAATCGAGACAAGAGTGAGGCCATGTTCTTTGGGATCTGGCCTGAATGATCCTTCATTCCCTTCACCGTCAGGGCAGATTACCCAAAAGTGCTGGGCACACTGTTCAGAGAGCCTGGGGCGTGCAGAAAGCCTTGGGAGGTGCACATTGTGGGTCAAATCCTGGTCATCAGGTGTGAGGCACTCTGTTGTTGTACATGGCACAGTTCTGGCCCATCACCCACACTGCACTGTTTCCCTCATCCGAGCCATCTTCCATTCCCACTGGAAGCCTAAGATAGACCGTGTCTGCAACAACTCCATGTACTAAGCTCTGGCTAAGTGGGGGAAGAACGTACCCAATGTCACCCTCATCCTGATGTCCACCTTGTTGTGCATTAAGCTGTGTGTAGACTCTCAGTACGTAAAGACCAAGTGTCACTATGTACTGAGTTCCGACCTGATCCCAGTGTTGCGAACGAAGGGACTGGCCTCTCTGCCACGGAAAGCTCCAAGTATTTGGACCGTTCTATAACATATGTCCTTTGTTGTGAAATTTGCAAAGAAACAAACGTCTGACCGCCAGTCCATCAGGTCGTGGTCAGCACGCAGCGTGCTCGAGACCCTGTGGGAAAAGGAGAGGCTGGATCCTGTCGTGTGGTTCCCAGAGCAGACTGACAAAGTCATTTGGTACAATGTGTCATCATCAGAACTTTCCAACAAACAACAAAACATAGATTGGCGGGTGGTGAGAATCCTGTCAGATTGTTTATGTGCGCCTTGTTGGCCTGTGCCACAGTACACTGCCCTGGAAGTGGCTGTGGGTGAAACCCGAAACATCAGCTTTCCTGCTGCTCTGATGCTGCCTGTCGTGCTGTGTTCATCCAGCCCACACCTAGTTATCGCAGACTCCAGCATTAGCAGTTCCTACTCTCTCTCGGCTCAGTGTGAGACCTTTTACAGTTACCGTATAGCTACAGGGAGTGTGTGGATGAGGCCAGGCTCAATGTTTACCTTCAGCATATAGTTATTGGGAGGTGCACGGATGAGGACAGACTTGCTGTGAGACTGTTCACAGTCACCGTATAGTAAGTCGGAAGCATGGAGATGAGGCCAGGCCCACTGTGATACTGTTTACAATCACTGTTTAGTTTCTGGGAGGAGTGTAAATAAGGCCATGCTCGGTGTGAGACTGTTTTGTGTCCCTGTATAATTACTGGAGGTGTGTCAATGAGGTGAGGGCAATTGTCAGACCGTTTACAGTCAAGTAGGACTTCCTGTGAGTTGTGCGAATGAGGCCAGGGCCACTGTGAGACCATTTACAGTCACCGCATCATGACGCGGAAGCGTGTAGATGCTGCCAGGCTCCCTGTCAGTAACCAGGTGGTGTGTCCACGAGGCATAACTGGGATGCACTAAAAGCTTGGGGCATAACTGGGACGATGGGGCTGCTGTTGCCGAGGCACAGTCGGGAAGGACCACTGTCTGAGGTTTTCCTGCTGAAGGTAAATGAGGGTCCATTCAGTTATCGGACCCTCACCGTGTCTCACATGTATGTAAATATTTTTGCTGTCTGTCGAAGAGAGGTCTTTGGTTCATTGGGTGGAGCCAAAGTCCAATGCTTTATTTGTTTATTTGATATGCAGCTGGACAGAACGCAACTGCAGTTGTGACATTGTACAAATACAAAGAGATCTCTTGTGAAAAAGGTGTATTTTTCAAATCAGAAATGTGACTGGGAGGAGTGTGGATGAGCCCAGGCTCACTGTGGGTCTGGTTACGGTCACCACATTGTCACTAAGATGTGTGTATATGAGGCATGGCTGGCTGTGAGACTGTGAAAAATCACTAATTAATAAGAGTTTGTTTCTTCAATTATTTGTTGGATGTGTGTGTCACTGACTGGTCCAGCATTTATTGCCCATCCCTAATTGCCCTGGAGATGTTGGTGGTGAGCTGCCTTCTCGAACCGCTGCAGTTCGCCTGCTGTGGGTTGCCCCCACAGTGCCATGAGGGAGGGAATTCCCATCTTTTGAACAGTCGCAGTGAAGGATTCCGGATATATTTCTAAATCAGAATCACGAGTGGCTTGGAGTGGGATAGGAGGAGGTGTTCCCGTGTACTTTATGCCCTTGTCCTTCGAGATGGAAGCTGTCATGGGTTTGGAAGGTACTGCATGAGGAGCTTTGGCGAATTTCTGCCGTGCATCTTGTGGATCGTACACAGTGCTGCTGAGGCCGCTCATCATTGGTGGTGGAGGGAGTGGATGATTGTCGATATCGTGTCAGTCAACTGGGCTGCTTTGTCCTGGATGGAGTCAAGCTTCTTGCATGTTGTTACAGCTGCGGCCATCCTGGTAAATGGGGAGCATTCCATCACAGTCCTGACTTATGCCTTGCAGACAGTGGACACGTTCTGGGGAATCAGGAGGTGGGTTAGTCGCCGCAGCATTCCTCACCTCTGACCTGCTCTTGTAGTCACTGTGTTTATGTGGTGCGTCTGGTTCAGTTTTTGTTCAAAGCTCACCCCCACGACGGTGACAGTGTGGGATGCAGTGAATGTAACAAATTGTTTGTCGGTGGGGTGGGGGGGTTGTCTCTTGTTGGTGACGGTCATTGCCTGGTATTTCTGTGGTGTGAATGTAACTTCCACTTGTCTGACCAAGCCTGGGTATTGCCCAGATCCAGTTGCATTTGGACAAGGACTGCTTTAGGATCTGAGGAATCATGAATGATGCTGAACATTGTGCAATCATCAGGAACATCCCAACTTCTGGCCTTATGATAAACGCAAGTTCATTGATGAAGCAGCTGAAGATGGTTATATCTCGGACATTACCCCGAGAAACTCCTGCAGGGATCCCCTGGAGCTAAGATATCTGAGCTCCAAGAAGATCATTCATTTTCCTGCGTGCCAGGTATGACTCCAGCAAGTGGAGAATTTGTCCCCTTATACCCATTGAGTCCAGTTTTGCTCGGGCTTCTTGACGCCACACTTGGTCAAATGTAGTCTTGTTGTAAAGGGCTGGAGCTCTCACTTCCCCTCTGGAATGCAGCTGTGTTGTCCATGTTTGAACCAAGGCTGTAATGAGGTCAGGAGCTGAGCTGCCCTGACAACCCAAACTGGCCGTCGCTGAGCAGGCGCTGCTTGATAACAATGTTACTGACACCTTCTATCACTTTCCTGATGATTGAGTACAGCCTGATGGGGCAGTATATGGCCAGGTTGGATTTGTCCTATGTTTGCAATCCAGCACATACGTGGGCAATTTTCCACTGTGTCGGGTCGATACCAGTGTTGAAACTGCACTGCAACAGCTTGGCACGGGGAGCGGCACGTTCTGGAGCTCAAGTCTTCAGTATTATTGCCAGAATATTGTCAGGGCCTGTGAGCTTTGCAGTATCCAGTGTCTCCAAGTGTTTCCTGACATCACGTGGGGTGAATTGAATTTACTGAAGACCGGTATCTGTGATGCTGGCGGAGCCCGAGATGAATCATCCACTTGGTCCTTCTGGCTGAAGATTGCTATGAATACTTCAGCCTTATCTTTTGCACTGATGTGCTGGGCTCTTCCATCATTGAGGATGGGGATATGTGTGGAGTCTTCACGTCCAATCAGTTGTTTAATTGTGCACCACAGTAAATGACGAGATGTGGCAGGACTGCAGAGCTCAGATTTGATCCAGTGATGGTGGGATCACTTTGCTGTGTCTATCACTTGCTGGCCATGCTGTTTGGCGGCTTCACCAGGTTTCTTTATTTATTCATTCACAGGACAAGGGCATCATAGAATAGAATCAGAGAATCCCTACAGTGTTTTGGTATTTCCAGGCGGTCCCGGGAGGGGTGGTGTGTCGGTATTTCCAGGGGGTCTCAGGGAGTGTGTCAAGATTTACAGTGGGTCGCAGGGAGTTTGTCTGTACAGGGGTGTGGGGCTGTGTGTCAGTATTTGGAGGAGCTCCTGGGGAATGTGTCAGTGTTTCGAGGGGACCCTGGGAAATGTGTCATTATATACAGGGAGTCCCAGGGAGTTTCTCAGTACTTATAGCGGGGACAGGGAATGTGTCAATATTTGCAGCTGGTCCCGGGGAATATATCAGTATTTACAAAGGGTCCTGGGGAGTGTGGCAGTATTTTCAGGGGTTCTCTGGGACTTTGCCAGTATTTAAAGGGTGTCTAGGGAATATGTCAGTATTTAGAGGGCTTCCCGAGGAGTGTGACAGAATTTACAGGGGTCCCGGTGATTGCATCAGTATTTGCAGGGTGTCCCAGGGAGAGTATCGGTATCCGGGGGTGGAATGTGTCAGTGTTTACGGGAGTTCCGGCGTGTGTATCGGTATTTACAGGGGGAATGGGGAATGTGTAATTATTTCCAGGGGGTCCTGGGAGTTTCTCAGTGTTTACGGGGGTTCCGTGGAATGTGTCAGTGTTTAGGTGAAGTCCCAGGGAATGTGTTCGTGTTTCGAGGGGTCCCTGGGAAATGTGTCCGTATTTACATGCAGCCCCAGGGAGTTTCTCAGTATTTACAGCGGATTCCAGGGAATGTGACAGTAGTTACAGTGTGTCGTGAGGTGTGTGTCGGTATTTACGGGATATCCCAGTATTTGTGGTTAGTTGTGTAGAGTGTGTCTAGACGTACAAGGGTCCGGGGATGTGTGTCAGTATACAGAGGAGGCCGAGGGAATTTTTCAGTGTATAAAGCGGACCCTGGGAAATGTGTCAGCGTTTACAGAGGGTCCCTGGGAGTGTGGTGGCATTTTCAGGGATTCTCAGGTACTATGTCAGTATTTACAGGGAGTCCTGCGGAGCGTGTCAGAATTTCTAGGGGCTCGGTGCATACTGACACACACCCCTGGAATCCCTGTAAACACTGGCACACTCCCTGGGACCACCTTGAAATACTGTAGCTCTCCCTAACACCCGCTGAAAAAACAAAGCCCACGGGCCCCCCTGTAACTACTGACGCTCTCCCCAAGTCTCCCTGTCAATCCTGACACAATCCCTGAAGAGCCCTGTAAATACTGACTCTCCATGGGACCGCCTGTAACTGCTGACACACTCCCGGGAGCACCTGTAAATAATTACAAATTCCCCGGAACACCCTGTAAATACTGACACTCTCACCAAGAGCCCCTGTCAATACTGACACAGTCCCTGAACCCCTGTAGATCGCGGGAATTTTTCAATATTTAAAGGGGGCCCCGGGAAATGCGTCAGTTTTTGCAGAGGGTCCCAGGGACTGTCAGTATTTTCAGGATTTGCTGGGACTGTGTCAATATTTCCAGGGGGTCCCACGGAGTGTGTCAGTTTTACAGGTGATTTCAGGGGCTTTGTCAGTATTTCCAGGGGGTCACACAGATGTGTCAATATTTACAGTGTGTCCCCGGGGACTCTGTTGGTATTGACAGGGGATTACCAGGTCGTGTGTCAATATTTACAAGGTGTCACAGGTTGTGTGTGTGTGTCAATATTTACAGGGTGTCCCTGTGTGTGTGTGTGGGTATTTACAAAGAGTCCCTGGGGAGTGTGTCAGTGTTCATTGTGAGTCCAGGAGAGACTGTCAGTATTTATAGGACGTCCAAGGAGACTGTCAGTCTTTACAGGGGGTCGTCAGGAGTTTGTCAGAGGGTGAACGCTGAGGCACTGCCTCATTATGCAGGTGTCAGAATTCAGATAGTGTCCCTTGATGAGAGGGTCAGTACTGAGGTATTGCAGCTCTGTGAGCAGGTCAGTTCTTAACCAGTGTCTCATTGTCAAGTGGTCAGTGCTGAGGCAGTGACTCCATGCTGGATGGTCAGTCTTGAGGAAGTGCCTCATTGTTAGAGGAACATTCCGGAGGGTAAGTCTCAAGGTAATGGTGACAGAGCTGAGACAGAGCCACATGATCAGAGATTCAGGGCTAAGGGATTGACTCAATCACAGCATTGTCTTGAGGCAGTCCCTCTTTGTGAGAGGTTTCGTTCTGATGGAGCGCATTTGTCAGAGGCGGTCCATACTGATCCAGTGGCTCATTGTAGTGGGGTCAGACTGAGAGGCTGCTAAACAATTATCAGGTCAGTTGTGACATATTACACTTCTATCCTGGGGTCAGTCCTGACAGAGTGCCTCATTGCCAGAGTATCAGTACGGAGGTATTGAAGCGCTGTCTGAGCATCAGGGGTTAGGGAGTGCCTCATTGTCACAGGGTCAGAAATGTGGGAGTGCGTTATTGTCAAAGGGTCAATGCCGAGGGAGTGCTCCATTTAAGGGGGACAGAATTAAGGAAGTTGCTCACATTTCAAGGGCCAGTACTGAAATAGTTTTGCACTGGGATGTCAGTGTGGAGGGAGGGCCTCAGAAGCAGTGGGTCAGTATGACGGGTTCCCTTATTGTCAGGGGGGCAGTTCTGAGGAACTGACTCATTGTCAGAGGTTCAGTACTGAGGTATTGAATCACTGTCAGCGTATCAGAACTGTGGGGCTGTTTTATTGTCACAGCGTCAAAACTGACGCAGTGCCTCATGAAAAATGGGTTAGAATTGCGAGAGACCCACACATTACACAATCAGTAATGATGTACTGCAGCATTGTGAGATGGTCAGAATGAGAGAGGGCCTCATTGTCGCAGGGTCTGTGCTGAGCGATTTCATCATTTTCAGACACTCCGTACCGAGGCAGAGCCTCATTGTGATCGGGTCAGAATTGAGGGAGTGCCACTTGATTACAGGGACAATACTGAGGTATTGCAGTTCTGTCAGGTGGTCAAATCTGATGGAGCTCCTCATTGTCAGGGGATCAGCATTGAGGTATTGAAACACTGTCAGAGCATAAGGGCTGAGGTGTTACAGGTCTATGAGAGGTCAGTACTACGGGAGTGCCTCATTATCAGAGGTCCAGTACTGAGGGAGTGCACAATCGTCAGACTGTCAGTCCTGAGGGAATGCCTGATTGTTCAAAGGGTCAGTACACAAGGAATGTCTCAATGTAATGTATGATGAGAGAGGCAGTGCTGAAGGAGTGCCTCATTCTCAGTGTCAGTTCTGAGGCAGGGTCACATTGCTGGAGATAATGGGAACTGCAGATGCTGGAGAATTCCAAGATAATAAAATGTGAGGCTGGATGAACACAGCAGGCCAAGCAGCATCTCAGGAGCACAAAAGCTGACGTTTCGGGCCTAGACCCTTCATCAGAGAGGGGGATGGGGAGAGGGAACTGGAATAAATAGGGAGAGAGGGGGAGGCGGACCGAAGATGGAGAGTAAAGAAGATAGGTGGAGAGAGTGTAGGTGGGGAGGCAGGGAGGGGATAGGTCAGTCCAGGGAAGACGGACAGGTCAAGGAGGTGGGATGGGGTTAGTAGGTAGCTGGGGGTGCGGCTTGGGGTGGGAGGAAGGGATGGGTGAGAGGAAGAACCGGTTAGGGAGGCAGAGACAGGTTGGACTGGTTTTGGGATGCAGTTGGTGGGTCGGGGGGGGGGGCAAGAGCTGGGCTGGTTGTGTGGTGCAGTGTGGGGAGGGGACGAACTGGGCTGGTTTAGGGATGCAGTCGGGGAAGGGGAGATTTTGAAACTGGTGAAGTCCACATTGATACCATATGGCTGCAGGGTTCCCAGGCGGAATATGAGTTGCTGTTCCTGCAACCTTCGGGTGGCATCATTGTGGCAGTGCAGGAGGCCCATGATGGACATGTCATCTAGAGAATGGGAGGGGGAGTGGAAATGGTTTGCGACTGGGAGGTGCAGTTGTTTGTTGCGAACTGAGCGGAGGTGTTCTGCAAAGCGGTCCCCAAGCCACCGCTTGGTTTCCCCAATGTAGAGGGAGCCGCACCGGGTACAGTGGATGCAGTATACCACATTGGCAGATGTGCATCACATTGCTGGAGGGTTGTTCTGACTTGGTGCATTAGTAACAGAGGGTCAATACTGAGGCAGTATCTCATTTTAGGGGCTTAGAATTCATGGGTGCTGCATAATTTGGAGGTTTGCCCCGAGGTATTGCAGCTCAGGTGCGGTCATTAGTGAGGGGGGAGTGCAACATTGTCAGGGGTCAATTCTGAGGTGTCAGAAAAAGTCCTCCCAGAAACTTCAGCAGGACTTGACAAAATCTGTACAAGTGAAGCAATGCCTGGCCCGTTAAATAAGTGCAGGTTTGTTGGAGCCTATATAAACGATAGACCTCAGTGTAATGGAGGAAGCATTGAGGGAGTCCTGTACTGATAATACAAGATAATAATTCAGACATAATTGCAGCATTGTCAGAGGATCAGGACAGCCAGAGTGCATTATTATGAGAGACTGAACACAGAGGAGGAGCTTCATTGGAACGGGTTCAGAATTAATGGTGAGCAACCCATTCAGAAGGTCAGTACGGAAGTATTGCATTTCTATTGGAGGCTCAAGACTGAGGAATTACCTCTGTCAGAAGTTCGTACTTTGTCAGTCGTGAGGAATTGTGGCATTGTCACTGTGTTGGTCTGAGAAAGTGCCTCTTTATCAGAGGGTCAGAATTGATGGGAGTGCGACATGATTAGATGCTCAGGACTAACAGATTGCAGGACTGTCGGCGGGTCAGATCTGTGGGAGTGATCATTGTGAGATGGTCGCTGATGTCCAACCCTAAAACATAGAGCGCCCTGTAAATAACTCCTTTAAAAAAAGGCCCCTTCAACTAAACCCGAAAACAGAGCCCCCGTATCTGAGTCCGAACACACAGAGCCCACGAAATAACCCCTAAAACACGAAGCTCACAGTGAATAAACCCCAAACACAGATGGCCCTGTAAATGAACACGAAAGAAGAGAGCCTCCTAAAACAAACAGCACCCGTGAAATAAAGCCTAAAACACAGGAACCCCAGTGTATAAACCCTGACATTCAGAGCCCCCTGTAGATAAACACTAAAAAAAAGTAAAAACTAAAAGGAACTGTGGACACAGTAAATTCAGGAACAAAAACAAAATTGTTGGAAAAGCTCAGACCGCACGCTCGCCCAATCCGGCACTCACCAGAGCCTCAGGCCCAAACCAAGCTTCAGCCGCACTCCTCGCCCTCACACACGGAGCCGCCTGCACAGAGGCCCTCAAACACCTTTCTATAATCCGTAAAAAGCGGGCTTCACTCGAAATAACCCCTAAAACACAGAGTCCTGTTTAAACAAACTTCTACAACATCAACTTCACCCCCTGTAATTATACGCTCAAATACAGAGACCCCTTTAAACGAACACGAACACATCTCCCCCAGGAAGTAAAAGGTGAAATACCGGGCTCCTTCGAAACAAAGCCGAAGGCACAGAGCACCTGTCAATACACCCCAACATCGAGCCGACCTGGATGTTATCCGTAAAACAGGGCCCCTTCCAAATAAACCCTAAAAGACAGAGCTGGCTGTAAGTAAAGAGCCCCTTGTAAATAAATACCAAAAACACACAGTAAAAACCGGAAGAACTGCGGATGCTTCAAAAAATATACAAAGTTGCTGGAAAAGGTCAGCAAGTCTGACAGCATCTGTGAGGGAAAAGAAAGAGTTCACGTTTTGGGTCAGGTGATCCTTCCTCAGAACCTCTGGCTGGCGCGTCTTCAGTAATGCAGGGTCAATTGCTTTAAAATCTCCTTTTTCTGTGAGGCTCTATAACATTATAATAGAAAAACATCAGAACTTAGCAGGAGTAGGCCACCCGGCCCCTCGAGACTGCCCCTCTGTTCAATAAGATCCTGGCTGATCTTTTTGAGACTCAGCTCCACTCATCCACTCGCTCACCATAAACCTGAATTCCTTTCATGTTCACAACGTGATCTGGTCTTGCCTTAAACACATTCAGCGAGGTAGTTTCAACTGCTTCACTGGGCAGGGTATTCCACAGATTCACAACCCTTTGGGTGAAGAAGTTCCTCCTGTCCTCAGTCTGACATCTGCTTCCTTTTATTTTGAGCTATACCCGCCTCGTCCTCGTTTCACCTGCCAGTGGAAACAACCTCCCTGTCTCCACCTTAACTATTCCCTTCATAATCTTGTATGTTTCTATAAGCTCTCCCCTCATTCTTCTGAATTCCAATGAGTATAATCCCAGCCAACTCAGTCTCTCCTCATATTCCAACCCTCTCAACTCGAGAATCAACCAAGTCAATCTCCTCTGTGCCCCCTCCAGTGAGAGTATATCCCTTCTCAAGTCAGGAGACCAAAACTGCACACAGTAGTCCAGGTGGAGCTTCATCAGGACCCTAAACAGCTGCAGCATAGCCTCCCTGTTTTTAAACTCCATCCTTCTCGCAATGACAGACAAAATTCCATTTGCCTTTATAATTACCTGCTGCAATATTACTTTTAGCGATTCCTGCACAACGACACCCAAGTCACTTTGCACAGTAACATGCTGCAATTTTTTTACCACTTGAACCATAGCCTACTTTGTTGTTCTTCCTATCAAAATGGATGACCTCACATTTATTGACATTGTACTCCATCTGCCAGACCATTGCCCACTCACTTAGACTGTATAAGCATCTGCAGGCCTTCAGTTCTTCTGCACACTTTGCTCTACCGCTCATCTTAGTGTCATCTGCAAATGTTGACACACCACACTTCATCCCCGACTATAAATCATCTGTATCAATTGTAAACAATTGCAGTCCCAACACTGATCCCTGAGACACACTACTAGCCACTGACCGCCAACCAGATAAACACCCATTTACCCCGACTCTTTGTTTTCTGCTAGTCAATCAATCCTCTGTCCATGCCAATACATTACCTGTAATGTCATGCAACTTTATCTCATGTTGCAGCCTTGGCATCTAGTCAAATGCCTTCTTGAAATCCAGATACATGATATCCACAGGTTCCCCATTGTCCACCATGCAAGTATGTCCTCAAAGAATTCCACCAAATTAATTAAACATGACCTCCCCTTCATGAACCCATGCTGGCTGTTCCCAATGAGACAATTTATATCCAGTTGTCTTGCTGTTATCTTCCTTAATGATGGATTCACGCATTCTCCCAACAACCGAAATTAAGCTAACTGGCCTATAGTTATGTGCTTTTTGGAAAACAGCCAATGTGACACCACTGTTTAAAAAGGAAGTTTACAATCTGCGGGAACAAGCCCAGATTCCAGTGAATTTTGGTAAATAATTACTGGTGCAAGCCTCTTTACTATACTGTTGTACTAAAGGTCCTCTTCACCAATGTACCCACAAGCACTGCATATTAGTGCTCTCACGCTCTCATTCATCCATAACTTTACTCACCTCTGACTGGCGTACCTTGTTTAATATTACCGCATTTCATTCATAAAATTGCCATCTTGTCATACCTTTCACTATGAAAGGGAGACTGAATTAAAATGCTCCTTCCACCCCATTTACAGTCCTTTCACAGTTTTAATCCTCACGGCTTTATTTGCTGACAGCTGCAAAACGTGTGTCTCCATCAGTGTCTATCCCTGAGTACATGTTAATTTTCTAACCTATTCAGAACAATACCATCGTGTCATCGTTTGAAGAAGCATAATATTAATCAGCCCTCAGCAACAGTCTCCCAGGCCTTGAATGGCTTGCAGGATATCAAACAAGTTTTCTGCATTAGCAGAGATAGTAGGAACAGCAGATGCTGGAGAATCTGAGATAACAAGGTGTAGAGGTGGATGAACACAGCAGGTCAAGCATCAGAGGAGCAGGAAGATTGATGTTTCAGGCCTAGATGCTTCTTCAGAAATTGGGAAGGGGAAGGAGGTTCTGAGATAACGAGGGAGAGAGGGGGAGACGGATAGAAGATGCATAGAGGAGAAGGTAGGTGGAGAGGAGACAGACAGGTCAAAGAGGTGGGGATGGAGCCAGGAAAAGGTGAGGGTAGATGGGGATGTAGGAAGGAGCTGGGTCAGTCCAGGGAGGATGGACAGGTCAAGGGAGCGGGATGAGGTTAGTCGGTAGGGGACGGAGGTTGGGGCTTGAGGTAGGAGGAAGGACAAGGGTAGGGAGGCAAGGGCGAGCTGGGCTGGTTTTGGGATGCGGTGGGGGAGGAGAGATTTTGAAGCTTATGAAGCCCACATTGACACCATTGGGCCGCAGGGTTCCCAAGCGGAATATGAGATGCTGTTCCTGCAACCTTCGGGTGACATCGTTGTGGCACTGCAGGAGGCTCAAGATGGACATGTCGTCTGAGGAATGGGAGGGGGTGTTGAAACAGTTCGCGACTGGGAGGCGCAGTTGTTCAGTGCGAACTAAGTGTAGGTATTCTGCAAAGCGGTCCCCAAGCCTCCACTTGGTTTCCCCAATGTCGAGGATGCCACAACGCGAGCAGTGGATGCAGGAGACCACATTGGCAGATGTGCAAGTGCACATCTGCTTGAGGTGGAAAGTGTTCTTAGGGCCTGGGATGGGGAGTGAGGGGAGTGGTGTAGGGGCAGGTGTAGCACTTCTTGCAGTTGCAGGGAAAAACGTGCCAGGTGTATTGGGGCTGGAGGGGAGTGCGGAGCAGACAAGGCAGTCACAGAGACAGTGGTCCCTCCAGAAAGCAGATAAGGGTGGGGAGGGAGAAATGTCTTTGGTGGAGTTGGATTGCAGATGATGGTTGGAGGATGATACGTTAGATCCGGAGGTTGGTGGCGTGGTACGTGAGGATGAGGGGGATTGTGTTTTGGTTGTTATTGCGGAGAGGGGGCACGAATTACGGGAAATGTGGGAGACGCGGTCAAGGGCGTTCTCGACCACTCTGGGGGTCAGGGGGAGGATTTGTGGTCCTTGAAATATTAGGAAATCTGAGATGTATTGGAGTGGAATGCCCTCATCCTGGGAGCAGGTGTGGTGGAGGTGAAGGAATTGAGAACAGGGGGTGTTATTTTTGCAGGGAGGTGGGTGGGAGGAGATGTATTCTAGGTAGCTGTGGGAGTCGGTGAAATAGATACCAGTTTCTAGGTGGTTGCCGGAGATGGAAACAGAGAGGTCCAGGAAGGTGAGACAGGTATTAGAAATAGTCCAGGTGAACAGGTATTAGAAATACTTCTAACTTCTGGTTGGAGTGGAAGGTGTTGGTGAAGTGGATGAAATGTTCAAGCTCCTGGTGGGAGCACGAGGCGGCGCCGATACAGTCGTTAATGTTATGGAGGAAGAGGTGGGTTTCGGGCCAGTGTAACTACGGAAGAGGGACTGTTCCATGCAACCCACAAAAAGGCAGGCACAGCTTGGGCCCATGCGATGTTTCTTCTGACTGTAGCCCCCTGGCGGCCCGCCCATGGTGGTGCTCATCTTTGCTGCGATCTGCCGGCTCGGTCCCCGAAAGGCAGCATCGGTTCCCCATCCCCGCCCTCCCTACAAACGAACCCTTTAAAGGCGGAAGGCACCCACCCTCTTATCATAAAGGTCAGGTTGCGGGGTGGGGGGGCACGGCGAGAGGGTGCCAGAGGCTGCATTTATTTTGGCGCAACCCTAATCTGGGGGTTATCTAGCACCCCCGCGCCCCCAGAAATAGGGATTATGGGTGCACACCGCTAATTTTGGATTCCTCTTTAGAATAAAAAGTAGAGGGGGAGTGTGAATAGGGTTTTGGGATGGGGGATGGGATAGGGTGTGGGGGTGGGGATGTAGGTCGAGTTGGGGGAGAGGGGGAAGAAGGTGCCCCTCTCCTTCCATTGAAGGGTGCGTACCCACAATTTGGCCCCTTCGGCTCTTTCCTGTTCTGGTTCGGGTTAGGCCGATGGTGAAGGTTAGGGTTTGGGCTGAGGTTAGGGAGAGGGCTGATGCCTGGCACTCCCTCCATACTGATCCTCGAATATCTATGTACACCCTAAAACACAGAGTTTCCGGTAAATATGCCCTAAAACACAGAGTACCGTGTAAATCAGCCCAAAATAGAGAGGGCCCTGAAGATAAGCCCTGTAACGCTGAGTTCACTGTAAATAAACCCTAAAACACAGATCACTGTAAACAAACCCAAAGACACAGAAAACCCTGTAAATAAACCATGAAATACAGAAAACCCTGTGAATAAACTCTAAAAACACAGATCTCACTGTAAATAAACCCTAAACACAGATCTCACTACCGACAAACCCTCAATCAGAGAGCTCCCTGTAAATAAACCCTAACACAAAGCTAGCTGTAAATAAACCCTAAAACACAGTGCCCTCTGTAAACAAGCTCACTGTAAATATTCCCGAAATCACGGAGATCACTGTAAAAAAGAAACTCAGAGCAAAGAGCCGCTCGTAAATTTTCCTAAAACACAGAGTGCCTTGTAAAAAGCCCGAAAACACAGAACCACCTGTAAATAAAACCTAGAACACAGAAGCTTCTGTAAATAAACTATTAAACACAGAAACAAAGTTGCTGGAAAAGCTCAGCAGGTCTGGCAGCATCTGTGGAGGAGTAAAATGAGTTAACTTTTCGAGCCTGGGTACCCTTCCATTCTGAGGAAGGGTTGCTGGACCTGAAAAGTTAACTCGTTTTTCTCCTCCACAGATGCTGCCAGACCTGCTGAGCTTTTCCAGCAACTTTGTTTTTGTTCCTGATTTACAGCATCCACAGTTCTTTTGGTTCTTATTAAACACGGAACCCACATTAGATAAAACCTAAAGCACAGAGCTCAAGTACATAAAGTACATAACCATAAACGCACAGCCCCCAGTAAATAAGATTTAGGGCTGAGGCTCGGCTTCATGTTTATGCAAGTGTGAACATTAGGGCTGAGGCTAGGCTTAGGTTTAAAGCTGGTGATATCTCTGAGGGTAGCGTGGAAGAAAGCAGCTTTGCATTCCCAGAGACAGAGCTGAGGGAGAGCATTTGTGTATTCCATAGGAGGCACGGGAACCATTGTAACCTTAACAGATCAAATTATATGACAGATTAGTTTACAATTAAAGATCATTGTGACTGTGGTCACAAGGTGAAGAGCTGGATGAACGCAGCAGGAAAAGCAGCACCAGAGGAGCAGGAAAGCTGACGTTTCGGGCCGAGAGCCTTCTTCAGAAATGGGGGAGGGGAAGGGTGTTGTGAAATAAATAGGGAGAGAGGAGAGGCCGATAGAAGACGGAGAGAGGAGAAATTAAGTGGGAGGACGGGATAGGTGGGAGGAAGGACAGGTAAGGGAGGCAGGGACCAGCTGGGCTGGTTTTGGAATGCGGTCAGGGGAGGGGAGATTTTGAAGTTTGTCAAGTCCACATTGACACCAGTGGGGTACAGGGTCCCTAACCTGTCATTCCTCCCACCTCAAAACCCAGCCCCATCTCCTACCTACTAACCTCATCCTGCCCCCTTGGCCTGTCCATCCTCCCTGGACTGACCTATCTCCTCCCTAACTCCCACCTACATTCACCTTTACTGGCTCCATCCCTGCCTCTTTGGCTTGTCTGTCTCCTCTCCAACGATCTTCTCCTCTATCCATTTTCTGTCTGCCTCCCCCCTCTCCCTATTTATTTCAGATCCCCCTCCCCCTACCATTTCTGAAGAAGGGTCTCGCCCAAAACGCCAGCCTTCCTGCTCCTTTGCTGCTGCTTGGCCTGCTGTGTTTATCCAGCTCTACACCTTGTTAACCCTGTAAATATGCTCTCAAGCATAGACACCCCTTTAAATAAATCCTAAGAAGGGTCATTCAGGAACTAAAATGTAAAAGAAACCATAAAAGCCAGAATCCCTGCAAATAAAGTTTAAAACATAGAGCTCCAAGTAAATAAATCCTGAAACACAGTGCCCCCAGCAAATCCTCCCTTAAACTAAGCCTCCTGCAAATAAACTCGCAGAGGCGACTGCAAACAAACCCCAAAACACAGGACATCCAGTTAATAAAGCCTAAAACAGAAGGCCCACTGTAAATCAACATGAAAAAACACAGCTCCCACTGCAGCACTGCGAATTAGTCGGATTGAGTTAGTACCTCAGTCAGCAAGTCAGTTCTGAGGCAGGGCCTCTTTGTCAAAGAGTCAGATTTGAGGGAGTACCATTGGATGATGGTTATTGCAGCACTGTGAGAGTACTGGAGTGAGAGAGCACCTCACTGTCAGAGGGTCAGTACTGAGGGGGTACCTCACTGTCAGAGAATCAGTACTGAGGGAGTACCTCACTGTCAGACGGTCAGTACTGAGGGAGTACCTCACTGTCAGAGAATCAGTACTGAGGGAGTACCTCACTGTCAGAGGGTCAGTACTGAGGGAGTACCTCACTGTCAGAGGGTCAGTACCGAGGCAGTACCTCACTGTCAGAGGGTCACGACTGAGGGAGAACCTCACTGTCAGAGGGTCACTACTGAGGGAGAACCTCACTGTCAGAGGGTCACTACTGAGGGAGAACCTCACTGTCAGAGGGTCAGTACTGAGGGAGCACTTCATTGTCAGAGGGTCAGTACTGATGGAGGACCTCACTGTCAGAGAATCAGTACTGTTGTCATGTTCGTTTTCGGAGACCCTCACGGATTTGTTGCAATAACAAGACACTGACCGGTTTAGAAAAACACGAATCCTTTTATTACCAAGCAAGTACAAGCTGTGGAGAATCACAGTACTTAACCCGGCACAGAGCGCAGAGTCTCGCAGGTAATTCTCCCCGAGCAGCGGACAGTCCCCGCTCTTCATACTTTACAAAATACATGATACATAAAATAATTACACATTTTACAATGACATGATACATAAAACAATTACTACAACAGACAAAGACAGGATACCAAACAATTATTATGTCAAGAACATAAAAGACCAGGATATAGTCCCGAAGGTAATAAAATGTGAGGCTGGATGAACACAGCACATCTCAGGATGCTGCTGGACTTGCTGTGTTCGTCCAGCCTCGCATTTTATTATCTTGGATTCTCCAGCATCTGCAGTTCCCATTTTCACAGGATATAGTATCGATTGCTCTTGAAGTGGCTGCTGATGGCATGAGGCGATTTCAAGTAGTTATCCGGACAGGTTGTTCTTGCCAGCCAGACACACTGGCAACTTGAAATCACAAATTCAGTGCCCTGGCCCCTTTGTCAGCGACAGAAATTGCATGCTTTAGAAGTTTCACACCTTTCCAAATGTTCCCCACCGAACCCTATTTGACACAGTTTAATTCTAATTGTATTCAGTCAGGAAGCTTAAGACAGTGTCTGCATACCGATGTGTGGGAAGACAAAGAGTTACAAAAGTTTTACACTGAATTCCTAGCTGGGCAGGAAGCTTCAGGGCAGTGCCTGCATCCCTGTGCGTAGGCAGATGAAAGACTTTAATTTGTAGAAGTGTAGAAATCAATGGGATGTTCTACAATAACATCTCATTGTGAGAGTACCTCATGGTCAGAGGGTCAGTACCGTAGACGTGCAGTGTTGTCTGACGGCCAATCGGGTCAGGATTGAGGGCTATTGCAGGGACAGGACTGAGGTATTTGAAATAGGGCAATGACTGGTGTGGATCCTTTTTATTTTTTAAAAATTAGACCACACCAGAAAGATTATCAACCCGATGTGATTTGATTGGGCTGACAATCAGTTGATGACAGCAGAAAGGTCAGTGGCCTGATTACCGCGGCCGGGACTTGAGATTTCACTCTTGCCGACCTTCTCATTCTTCTCGCTCAATTTCACGGAAGAGCTGTTTTGAGAGAGAGTAGGAACTTTCTGAAAGTGATCGCGGGCCCTCGTCAATATGTATCTAACAGAGACGTGGTAAAGCAGAAACTTGTTTGATGTCCCGCCAGCTATTCAAGTCCTGGGAGACGTTTGTTGAGGGCTGATTAATATTATAATTATTCATAGTTTCGGGTGACACGATGGATGGGAAGATATTGTTCTGAATAGATTAGAAAATTAACACATAGTCAGGGATTGACTCTGATGTAGACACAGGTTTGGACACTGTCAGCAACACGAGTTCAAACTGTGAAAAGGCAGTAATGCGTGGAAGGAACATTTTAATTTATAGTCTCCCTTTATTAGTGAAAAGTATGGCAAGATCGCAATTTTATGAATGAATGAATGAAATGCGGTACAAGTAAACAGAGGACCCGAGTGAGTGGTCAGTGAAGTTATGAATGAATGAGAGCGCGATCGTGGTCACATGGAGCGCTGTGGGTACATCGGGAAAGAGGACCTTTAGTGCAACAGTAAAGAGGCTTATGATATAATGTCACACAAAAACCACACAGAAGGATATTTGAAGGCGATTGGCCCTGTATCACTAAAGACACACCAGCCAGCCTCCGGAAGCCTTGTTAAGTGCTAACCGATATGAGTCAACAGGGCAGACCACAGGATATTCAGGGGCAAAGATTACAAGATTAACAAGTGACCACTTTTCTGAAGAAGGGTCTAGGCCCGAACCGTCAGCCTTCCTGCTGCTTGGCCTGCTGTGTTCATCCGGCTCAACACCTTGTTCTCTCAGACCACGTGAGCGAACGAGTACGGCGTGTTTGAGTCTGACTGGTAAATATGTGATACACAACCATTTGATGTTACTGACTGCCTGGTGAATTGAAAACTGAAATAACTGCGGATGCTGCAAATCAGGAACAAAAACAAAGTTTCTGGAAAAGCCCAGCAGAACTGAGGGAGGTTCTGTGGAAGGGTCACCGAACCGGAACCGGTTATCTCTGTTTTTCAGCTGACAAATGCTGCCAGACCTGCTGAGCTTTTGCAGCAACTTTGTATTTGTTTTCTGATTTGCAACATCCGCAGTTCTTCGGGTTTTTACTCAGTGTTTCAGAGTTTATTTACAGGGCGCTCTTTATTTATCGCGAGCTCTGTCTTCTAGGGTTTATTTGTGAAGGGCCCTGTCTTACAGATAGTTCACAGGTCGGCTCAGTATTCGGGTGCATGAAGAGGTGCGCTGTGTTTTCGGCTTTATTCAGCCCTGTCTTTTCCTGTCTACTTCCTGGGGGATGTGTGTTCGAGTTCATTTTAAAGGGGTCTGAGTATTTGAGTGTACAATTGTAGGGGGCTCTGTGTTTTGCACTGTCCTGTATGTTTTTGACTTAATTTGCAGGGTAGATCTGTGCGTTATGGCTTATTTACAGGGGGCTCTGTGTTGCAGTGCTTCTACACTGGCGGGGTGGGGGGGCTCTGTTTTAGAGTTTATTTACAATGAGGCCTGTGTTTTAGGGTTATTTACAAAGAGCTCTGTGATTTAAGGTTTACATAGAAAGGCTGTATTCCAAGGTTTATTTACAGAAGGCTCTCTGCTTTAGGGTTTATTTACAGTGAGCAGTGTAGTTTAGGATTTATTTCCACTGAGCTCTGGGTTTTAGCATTTATTTACAGGAGGATCTTCATTTCATGGTTTTGTTTCAGTTGGATCTTTGTTTCAGGGTTTTTTTTAAACAATGAGCTCTGTGTCTTATTTACCGTGCCATCTGCGTTTTTGAGTTTATTTGCAGAGCATTCTGTGTTTTTGAGTTTATTTCCAGGAGGCTCTCTGTTTTAGCGTTTGTTTGCAGGATCCTCTGTGTTTTAAGATTTAATTTACTGTTTATTGGCATGGGTACTCTCTGTTTGAGGCACTGACTGAGTACTGGCCTTCTGACAATGTGGTACTCATTCAGATCTGACCCTCCAGCAATGAGGTACTGTGTCAGAACTGATCCACTGACAGTAAAGCACTGCCCCCTCAGTTCTGACCCTCTGACAGAGCTGCAATCGTTCAGGACTGAACTTCTGATCATGTTGTACTCCATCAACTCTGAACCCAATGCATTGAGGTACTGACTCAGTATTTACTGTGTGCAACTAATATACTCACTCAGAACTAATCCTCTAGCAATGTGAGCCTGCTTCAGAACTAACCGTGTAACAATGAGGCACTGACCTCAGCACGAAATCTCTAATTACGTGGCTCTCTTCAGTTTTGAGGCACTCCTTCCGTACTGACCCACGAACAATGCGGCACACACTCAAGAATGATCCTTCAATGAGGTATCACCTTATAGCAGATCTACTGACATCAAGGCCCTCTCTTTGGACTGTGTCTGATAATGAGGCACTGACTTGGTTCTGACCCTCTGACAATGAGGCATTCTGTCAAGTCTTACTGCATTAAAATGAGGCACCCTCTGACTGATCTGAAATGCCTCAGTATAGACCCTCTGACTGATCTGAAACACCACTTCTTAGACCCTCTAAATGACAATCTTTTAATTCTGACACCATTACAGTGAGGGTCTGCCTTGGTGCTGACACTCTGTCAAAGAGACGTTGCCTCAGAACTGAGCTGCTGACAATTAGCCAGTGCCTTAGGTACTGATGAGTGAATGAAAAGGCCCTCTCGCAGCACTGACACTGCAGCAATGAGGTATTGCCACAGAACGAACCCACAAAGGGCTCATAATTGAGGGAGTGCCTACTGATTGAAGGGTGCAGATTGAGGTGTTGCAGAACTGTCAGAGGGTCAGAACTGAGGTATTGCATCATTGTCAGATGGTCCATTCTGAGGCAGTGCCTCAGTGTCAGAATTGAGGGTATGCACATGTTTAACTCATCAGGAATGAGCTTTATGCAGCTCTATCAGAGACTCAGCACTGACTGCCTGCCTCATTCTCATCGGATCAACACTGATTTTTTTGAAGCACTGTTAG